>NW_027397310.1:39637-55045 GCF_003265705.2 Callorhinus ursinus | reverse complement strand
GGGCATCTCCCAGCACAGGCCTTACAGGATCCTGGTGCATCTGCATAAAGAAACACGTGTGTGGGCACTTCAAGAAGGAGCCCCAGGCAGGGTTTTATGTCAGCACCCCTCCTCCCCAAGTCCCTACGAAGCGCACCTTTCTTCCCTCCTACGGTCATGTGGTGGGCTTGCCTTAATGAAGGGGACCCTGGAGGCAGTGAGACACATTCACCCCCTCCCCAGAGCCCCCAAACCAGGATGGGCCACAGAGAGTGTGTCACATCTCGGAAGAAAAGCTGACATGCAGCCCTTTCCAGCACACAGTGAGGTGCCTGAGCAAGAAACAAGCTACTCTGCCTACCTTGAAGCCTGGAGCCTAGGGAATTGCAGTCCTGTGAGCCACGGGGCAGGTGGAGACACTCACCCTGGCCAGTTGTGTTCCTTGGGGCCCTGAGTAGCACACTCTGTGTCCCCCTGCCCTGCCCTGCCCCCACCCCCGGCCCCGATCCCACAGACCCTGCAGTCAACAAGGTGAGCAGATGCAAAGCCTATGGCCAGCACACCGAAAAAGGCCCTGCTGGACACCTTCTGTCCTCCCAGGCCATTGGCTGCAGCTTCACCAGAGGCCTTCTGGCCACCCCCAGTGATCTGAGCTGAGGTGATCAAGGCCAGTCTCACCTGGGGCTCTCAGGTTGACCTCCCTCATGGACTTCCCTTCCATCTGTCCCGAGGCCCAGGAACCCTTAGGGAAGGAAGGAGGAAGAGGGGAGGAGAAGCTGGGAAGCCCCACTGAGGGGAAGCCAGCACTAGCTGGGATCAGAGGGGGTGGCCTTCTGGGTCGGCAAACGCCCTGTACCTCCTGAACGGAGGAGCCTCTGAGCCTGGGCTGACTCCCCAAAGAACACACCTGAACAACAGCATCAAGGCTTGCAAAAACGTCCTGAAGTTATTGTGCCAGTTGATGCTGGTGTCATCATCCAGGGCAATATTTCCGAAAACCTGAAATGAGGAAGAAGGCTGCAGGCTGGTCCTGTTGGGCCCTCAGGAGCTGTGGCCAGGCAGAAGGGGATGTGTGCACGTAAGGACCCACAAGGCACAGGACGCTGCCCTTAGGCACCACCACTGCGGCAGGGGCTGGAGGGGCCAGAACTTCCAGCCAAACACATCACTGCCCGCCCCCCCTCCCATCTCCGCATGTCTACACCTGCAAGTCTGCATGCCCAGTATAAATGCCACCCGGAGCTAAGTTTACGTGTGCTGCGCTATATATAAGACAGGAAGCATTTGAAATTTCACCCTGTCATCAATGACTCCGAAGCAGTAATTTTATTGGTAATAGCTATGAGGTCAACTTGAAAGTTACTTTCTAAATTTCTGTGCAAATATCACAATGGGCTTTCTAACCATTTTAATTGATTTGTTTTTAGGGTTAGGAATGCAAACAAGTCAGTAACTATACTTGGCTTAAAATCTGGAATCTGGCTGAAAAATTTATGAACTATCACATATTCACCAAAAACAAAGATCAGTGACCCTTCTGGTCTTATAAATTCCCAAAACAAAGCAGGCACAAATATATATATATTTTTAAATAGCATCCGATCTCAGGAAATTTTCCAGGAAGAGAACCTTTTCAATCCCTGAAGTAGAGTTTAAAAATCACTTTTCAGCTAACCTTTAAGACAATGGCTTCTCCCACTATAATTTGACATTTGGATCCATCTGCCATCCTACTGTTGAAAAGTGGCCAGATGCCAAATATTTAAAACTGGAACACTGCTTTCTCTTTTAAATGTTTTTCCAAGTAGGTGACAAAGGGTTCTTTGGCAAAATAAAGGCAATCTAACTTATCCAAGCTAAACTTGACAATACAGTGATCTGGTGTGATCCTGTTGAATTTTTTCTTCTGTAATATATAACTTCCTGTAAAAGATCAGGTGAACTCTCTGGATTAACAGAATGACCAGCGGGTGAGTTGCAGGCCACTCAGCACCAGGCAGATGTGCTCAAAAGCTCCACCAACATGGAGGCCGGGCACACAATCAAACATGCCCATCAACACCCTAACAGCCCAATTGGGTTCCACTCAGGAGCACAGCAGAACATTTTCCCACAGACGGTGGTGCTATGCCTCACTAGTGGACTCTGGGGGACAGGCCCAAACCCGTGGTGCCCAGCCACTGTGTCCTTATTGGTAGAACAGCCTTTCTGAGAATTACGTTCATAAAGTGCTTCAAACATAGAAATGTTCCCCAAGTGCAAATCTGTCATTGATACCATTTGATGACCATGATCAGTGCCCTTCTGCCCCAGGGCACAGGGGCCCCTTGTTCCCTGTCCCATCAGGCTCACCCACCTGCATGCCGATGATGGCGTAGATGAAGAACAACATGGCGATGAGCAGACACACGTAGGGCAGGGCCTGGGGAGACATACAGAGGACAGGGCAGCTCCAGGGAAGGCTGCCCAGCTACCTTGCTCAGGCCTTGTCTGCAGAGTGGACGGTGGCAGGGTCTCTAGGGCCAACCAGACCCCAGCGACCGCAAATCCACCCCCACTGGCCATGAAGCCCCTCCACCAAGAGACCGCCTCAGTTCCTTCATCTATAATCAGTCATAGAACCCACCTCAGAGTCAGTGAGCATTACCAAGATGCTCTCTGAATCACTTAAAATGTCTTTGTAAACTACAATTGGATAACGGGTGCCAACAAGGAGCCTCCACGAGGAGGGGCTGCTCTGGTGGCGAGGAGGAGGTGGTGGCCACAGCACTGTGCATCACACAGGGGAGGGTCAGGGCACGAGGGCCATGTCTGGGCTTTACCTTGAAGGACTGGAGGAAGGTCCACAGCAGGATGCGGACGGTGTAGCCTTGGCGCAGCACCTTGATGAGCCGGACAGCACGGAAGAGGTGGAGAAAGCTGAGGTTGATGAAATTGTTCTGTAGGGAAGAGAGGCTGTTCTCTAACCTGCGGAGACCAGCCTCCTGCAACTGCAGGTGCTGTTCCCCACCCACCTCTCCCTGGCATGCTGTGGTCCTGAATAAAAGTGCATACAAAGAGAGATCAAACAAAATGTCACTGCTCTACAGTATAAGCAGCAATCGGCCACCAGAATACATTCCAAAATAAAGCTTGTCATTGCAAATCACTTCTCATGCAGCAAATCAAAGAAACCCCTCTGCTTTAGGCTCCCCTGCACCCAACAGGGAGGGAGAGAGAGAAAAATTCTCAGAAGCAACTCCTTGCTGCCAGGTGGAGCCAGGAGACCAACTGTGGATGGGCCTCTAACACTAACCCCTCTTGCAAGACACAGCCAAGCCGTCCAAGTGCCGGGCAGGGCTGTTTCTTCACCGAGAGCCTCTGAAGGGCCCTTTGCTTCTCCATACGGCTAGCAAAGCCCCTGCTGCCTGGGACCTGGAGAGGGGCAAACATCTCTTCTGGGGCTGCTCCTGGTGCCTGCAGAGAATTCACCATAAGAACGGTAAGTGTTGCCGATCCTGCTGCCCACACCACGGAAACCACTTATGAAATCCGCAAATGGTCCCAACTCCAGAGATCCCAGGGTATCTAGCACTGCTACCTCATCCAAGAGTTTCAAAATCAAGCACAAAAAGAAGCAATAAACTCTGGACTCCACAGATTACCTGGGAGTGAGGCTTCCACCCTGGCCCAGGGGCGCCTTGAGTTACTGGCACATCCCTTTCAGGGAGCACGGCTCTGGACGGTGTCCACGATGTGGGGGTGCTAGTGGCCCTGGGCAGTCTCCCACCCTCTCTCTGCTTGGAGACCAGGTGCTGCACGCAGCTTGACAGCAGCTTCCTGCCACTTTGGTGTTTTAACATATACAAGCAGCTCAGGCCTAGACACATCGTATCGGCAGATTCAGTGGTCAGATGAAGAGAAAAGAACACGACATGTTGAATGAGAGCAGCAGTAGGAGAGCACGTGCAGGAGGCATGGGAAGCCTGGGGAGAGCTGGCCGTCCTCCCTCCAGGGCTGCCCATCTGCTCTAGGCTGGGCTGAGGCCTTTGGTGGAGAGGCAGGTCTCATTCTTACTTCTTTTTTTTTTATGCTTTCTTTTCCTATGATAACCATATTTTATTGTCACATCTCAGTGTGCAAAAATATAATAAATCTTTGTAAAAAAGTACAGAACATTTTTGCTATGGATCCAGGCAAAAGTATGACTAACAAAAATTTCCAAACAGAGGATAGTAAACGCTTAGGTGCATTGATTTTGGGTACTACAGTGACCCTGTTCTCATTATGCTATGGACCCAAATTAATCGACTTTAATGATGATACGCTTAAACTACAGCGTGCCAAGTGAGGCAAAGCAACAGTACCCTAGAGAAAATATAACTGAAGTTTTTTGATGAAGACATGGAATAATTATAGCCTAAAAGATTTCATTTTTCTGAAAAAGTAGATGGAAAGGCGCTATGCATAGGAAAGTGGCTCAGATTCAAGATTCAAGTTTATTTTTCTTTTAATCGCTTCTGCAGTGGACTCTAGGTTTCTTTTTCGGTTTCAAAAGTGAGGCTACGGTCTACAAAAAAATGGTACTAATGAATACAGCATACAGGCCTTTAAAAAGTGGGATTATACCAGCAGTTTGGTGACATACTGGTAGAGCTGTTCTGTAAAAGCTGCAGAGGAAAACTTTTCCTTCACCCTGGCTCTCCCTGCCAGTCCCATTGTGGCTTTTAGGGAAGGCTCGTGGATGAACTTTTCCATCGCTTCTGAGAAATGCACTGGGTCAGGCTCACACAGAAACCCTGTGACGCCGTGGATGACGGACTCCAAGGGCCCACCCGAATTCACGGCAATGACCGGGCACTGCATGTACATGGCCTCCAAAGGGACGATGCCAAAGTGTTCGTTGCTTGGTGTGTAAAGCACAGAGGTACAGCCATGGAGGAGCGCGATCTTCTGTGTGTCTGAGAAAGACCGCAGGAAGGTCACACACTGTCCAAGGTCGGACTGCTGGACCATTTCCTTCAATTCCTGATAGTGTTCCACATTCTCCAGGACTCTTTCATCATAACCACCTGCCATGATCAGATGAACCTTGTCCCAGTCCTGGGATGTCAACCTTCCACGCAGTTTTCCTAGGGCTTCCAGTGCCAAAGTCAGGTTTTTCTTCCTTTCGTATCTATTGATGGAGAGGAACAGGAATTTCTTCCCCTTGGGGACGAGGTCATCGAGCTTTTCAGGAACAGTGGAGTCAAAGCTGGTGACATTCAGAGATGGGTAGAGGACATCGGGTTCTATGTGAGACAGGGACTTGAATGTTTCCTTAAAAACGGCAGCTGTAAACCTGCTGTTGACTAAGATGCAGTCCGCCATGCCTGTGGTGTATTCCTCTATCCAGTCAATTAGGGCCCTGTATAAGTGTTTCAGAAAAGAATCTCTCCTGGTGAGAAGCAGATCTGGGAAGTGACAATAAAACAGGATCTTCTTGGGCCGTCTGGCCAGCTTGAGCACTGGGATGCAAGCAGACACCTGCAGCTCGCGGCTGTCCGCGAAGCTGTGGCCAGGATCATAGTGCGCGGTCCAGATCTTGACGCTACAACCGCGCGCCTGCAGCGCCAGTGCCGCGTCCAGCACCAGCCGCTCGGCACCGCCCACGCCCAGGTCCGGGTGCAGGAACAGCACCGATGGGTTGGGACCGGGGTCTTCGTCTTGGCCCCGCTTCTTCGCCATGGTCGGGGAGCCGCGCTAGCGGCCCGCGCCCTACCGGGCTTCCACGCATGCTCCTTCCCCTCACTCATACTTCTAAGTACAGTGGCCACAACCGTGCCCATGTCTACCTCTTCAGTTCCCACTGGGGTGGCTGGAGACTAGACTGTCTCTGCTGGAGGGCCAGATGTCAGAGCCATGGGGTGGGAGGTCTGGTAGTCACAGGGAGGTGCTGACTGTGGTCCAGATCAGCAAGAAGGCAGGAGTGGACCTTGAGGTGTGACCCTGGAGGGCACACAGTTTGCCTAGAGCTCCCTCACCTGTTTGTGCTGGGGAAAGAGAATCTCAGTGGTACAGGATGGCCAAAAGACATCCACACCTGCCCCGTGGGCCCCAGGTTCTCAAATGAGCCAGTCCCCTCGGGAGGATGGGCACAGAGATGGAAGGGAGAATTTGTCTACAGTGCTGGGAAATCCTCTGTAGAAGACAATAATGCAGAGGAATGGGAGGGAGCTTCCAAGGGCCCGAACTCTAAAGCACCTACTCACTTGGGTTTGGAGGGGCCAAGACTGTGATAACACAGTTATCATTTGCCCAGCCCAAAGTGCTCTTCTCAGGCCACTGGCGCAGATGAGAAGATTTCCTGGAGATATTGGGGATAATCTAGGGTCTGGGTGAGAAAGAAGGGATGGAAGACAAGGCAGGGGAAGGCAATGTCCATCTACATAGTGCATGAATGCAAAGCTCAACAAGTCACCTGCTACATTTTGTTGAGACTCAAGTTCTCACCCATCCTCCCAAATGTCTTTTCTCGGGGCTCCAGTGGGCATTCGGGAAAGGGGTGGCGGTGGCAACAGACTGACAGCCCTAGAGAGCCATGAAGACAGATGGCGACAGCAGCCACAGTTACTCCGGGCACAGCGTGGCAGGCAGAGGACTCCGTGGCTGTGCCCAGGGCGGGAACTGCCAGGCAACACCATGCAAGTGCATGCAGGAGAGCAGGGGGCGGCAAGCACACGGCAGCCTCCCACGGCTATGCATAGTCACCTCTGGCCTCGGCCAACCCCTTGGAGATGGACATAGCTTGCCCCATCCTCCCAGAGTCCGTGGTTTCTGTCATACCAGAGAGCACCTACTACTTCCCCTACTACTTTAAAGCCAGGACCTTCCTTATTGCCATCTGCCTCTGCATCAGGAAAAGTCTAGGGTGCCTGGGTGGCTCAATTGGTTAAGCGACTGCCTTTGGCTCGGGTCATGATCCTGGAGTCCCAGGATCGAGTCCCGCATCGGGCTCCCCTCTTAGCGGGGAGTCTGCTTCTCCCTCTGACCCTCTTCCCTCTCGTGCTCTCTATCTCTCATTCTCTCCCTCGTAAATAAAAAAAATAAAATCTTTAAAAAAATAAGGAAAGTTCTCGAGCACCAAAAAGATGCATCATCACACCTCTCAATGTGGTAGCTGATTCACCTTGAGGGTACACTGGTCCCTGGCTCCTTTGAGCCCCTTGCTTCCTCATCCACAAGATGGAGACATTAGGACATTGTGCCCAGATGGTGAGGAGTCTGAGATTTAAGGGATTTAAAGGTACGCCGGGCATTGTGAAACATGGCCCCCACAAAGGCGATCAACAGGCCTCAGACCCGGATCGGCATCTCCTGCATCCAAGTACATCACTTTTTCCAGTCAGGGTCAAGGAAAGTGACCTGTGCATATCTGCTGGGGGCCACAGTCTATGCTGTAACAAACTGTTCTCCTAATCAGCTTTGTTCCCATGGGACAATGATGAAGAAAAGAAAAGTTCTGTATACCCCAACATGCGCAGCATGGCCTTACACCACCCCTTTTTGAATCATGAAGACAAAATCTCCAATCTCCTCCAGCCCTGAGACCCAGAGAGGGTTCCCTATGGAAGGGCATGTGTGCTCTGGAGGAGGAGGAAGGGCACGGGGAGGGGGGTGCTCTTCCCAAATGGACAGAAATGGCTACGAAAAGGCCTGAGTGAGTCGAAAATTTCTGCGGCATCAAATGGCATATTCTCACAACTCAAGATCTTCTGCTGCACTTGTGAAACACTTTATCGTTAATGTTCGTTTTGTAACAGGAATCTCAAATATTTGCTACGTTATGTGAATTTCCAGTCACAGCTTCAGTTTAATCTGCTCCTGGAATCTTTGCTCTCCTCGCAAACATCCATGAAGGCCTGGAAGGAAGCCCCAGTTCATGCTACCTGCACTCCACATGACCTCACGGAGCAAGGGTGCACAAGTGGATCAATGATGCCTGGGTGCAAGAGCCCTGAGCTTCACTGTCTCTGGGGGCAGACCCTCTTCCCACTCCATCAGGCCTTACACCACCCCTTTTTGAATCATGAAGACAAAATCTCCAATCTCCTCCAGCCCTGAGACCCAGAGAGGGTTCCCTATGGAAGGGCATGTCCAGGGAGAATGTTACAGGAGACATCGTCAGAGGCCACCGGGGAGAACCAGCCTTGTATGTTGGTACAGTGGGGAAGGGAGCAGAAGGGAGATGGTGAAGAGAAACCATGGGCTTTGTAGGATCAAGTCCAAACTCATGTCCTACAAAAATCTCCCCAATTCTGAGCCCGATCCCGACAAGAAACACTGGGCACTTGGCCGCTTCACTCAGAAGAACCTACACCACCTCTCTAGACCCAAGGCCAGCTCCTGAATCCAGTGGCTCCTGGGAGGGCCTTCAGAAACCCCTGCTGGACCCCAGGTACTGAGAAGAAGAGGCCAGAGGGGATGGGTGTACTGCCAGGCTCTGACCACACCCCTCAGAAAGGCAGTGGTGAGGGGTCACAGGAAATGGAAGGAAGAAGAAGGAGGAGAGCAAGGAAAGCAAGGAGTTTTAAGAACTGCTGAAAGTCATGAAATGAACCGTTTCCTATATGTGACCTTTTCATGGATGGATATTTGCGTATTATTTACAAATTGGGATGTTTGAGCAGCAGGTGTGCAACATACAGATGGAGACATGGTTTTTGCTTTGTCTCTTGGTTGGATGGCATGAGTCAGCAGGTAGGTTAAGGTAAATCAAGAACAAAAACAGAAAGCAAAAGAGAAAATGAGTCACCAACAAGCAAAAACTCAAACTTTGAATACCTCGCTGGAAAATTTGAGGATTTTAGTAAACTTTGCATATTTGGCTTAAAATGCATCAAATCAAAACATATTTTTGAAATCTGTAGGTTATGCAGACAGGGTGGCATTCATTTGCATTCCTGTTTGTAATGCAAATCCAAAGATGACTCACAGACACTTATTTTTTTATTTCCAGGCAAAGAAATCAATGTCGGTTTTATGCTTGCTTGGGAATGCTGTCTCTACATGACCCTGGTTAAGACTACTACTCTATTTTGATTAAGGTGGTGGTGGGAACTGAAACTCATCATTTGCCTAAGGAAAAAAAAGTACATTCACAAAGTAACATCTGAAGTGACAACAAATGAACAAAAATAAAGACACCACTAATCCACATGACGACTTCCTTTCATCATTTCCCCTCTCGGCAGGACTGGGTGAAGGACTGATCTCTGAGAGCACCAGTGGACAGGGCACAGCACAGCTTCCAAGCCAAGCGGCTCCTCAGCCCTCCCACCGGCCCTGCTAGGCATCGGGGGCCGACAGCAGCGGCCATGGAGGGCTTATTTGAAGCAAGGTCTGATACAACCACAAGCCCCCTTGGCCTTGCGTGTCCAACAGCCGAGGTCCAGACACTGGGCTACTCCAGCCACCTGCTCTACAGAAGGTCTCTGCCTTGTGTGCCGCCCTCTTTGGAGGTGGAAGTTTCCCTGCAAGACAGCTGGGCGTCGTGCTCTCTGCATGTCTGGCAACCCCCACCCTTGATGCCTGCTCATCAGTCCGCCCTCTTGGGCGAGGAGGCACACACATGAAGAAACCCCCAGAGCTGTGCCCTTGCAGACAGGAGCACAATGTCTGGATCCCTTTATCCAGGGAACAAAGATGCCTGTGTCCAAGGACGAGGCCCGTAAGGATCAGCAGCCAGCTTGCTCCTCCCAGAAACCACACTGGTACGAATTATTTTTGGATGAGAAGCACTTGGGCAATGCCACAATGCCAATGGTTGGTGTGACAGAACATCCTTGGTTTTTGTGTGAAAATGGCAGCTCAGAACTTTCCCCCCATTATTTGGATTATTAATTTTTTAAAATCATAAAACATACCACATACACAAAAGAATATGTATAAATATGTGTACAGATGCACATTTTCAAAGAAAAATCATAAATTGTCCATATATTCATCACCCAGCTTAAAGAAAACAGAATGTTACCATTACATTTGAAGCACGTCCTGTCTCCCTTTCTCCTCCCCAGATGTAGTAGCTACCCTTAGTTCTTGTTAAAAATTGCTTTTCTTTACCGTCTTATGACAAACTCTTAAAATGCGTTATACTTGACTTTTCTTAGCCTTTTTAATGAGACGCAACCGTATGCAGCCTTCGCGGACTTGGGCAAACTTGTGCTGACGGCAAGCAAACTCTGCTTCTGAAAAGCATCCCTCTTGATGTGGAGACCACCACCCTCCAGTGCGTGCGGCACTTCACTATGTTCAAGTCCCTTAACAATCAGTGTGTTCCGCTGCTACTGTGAACAAGGTAGCCAGGACATTCTGTGTGAAAAAGTGTCTCCAGGTCACCTGCCCAGACACCCTCTGGCTTATGTGCTTAAGTTGCTGCAGGCAGGCATATGTCAAGCTTTCTAAGGACTGCCACACTCTTCCGAAAAGGTTGTCCAATAAACACCCCTCGCAGTAGCGTGGAGGTTCTGGCTGTCCCACTTGCTAACCATTGGCATGGCTGGAATTCCTGATTGACGTTTGACAAACTGGAGGGTGTGAAATGGCATCTCAATGTCATTTCACTTTACATTTCTTTAATTACAAATAAGGGTGAGCAGCTTTTCCTATGTTAATTTGTCATTTCTGTTTCTTATTCTTTTAGTAAAATGCCCAATTATGCCTTCAGTTCATTTTTCCATTCAGTTGCTTTTGTTTTTCTTAATGATTCACCGAAGAGCCTTGCACATTCTGCACACTAACCTTTACTAATGGTTGGAAAACCTCTCTCTCCTCCGGCCACACCTTTGTCACTAAATGTTGGTGCATCCTAGAACTCAGTAGCTCATTCTTTTCTCTCCTTTATTGATCTCATTCAGTCTCATGGATCTGATATCATCTCATATCCTCATGGTTCCCAATCCTATGACAATGGCATGAATCTCTTCTCCAAACTCCAGGCCCATCTGTGCAAAGGCCTGTTGGATGATTCCTTCAGGGAGGCCAACAGGCAACTCAAATCTAACATGTACAAATTGCATCCAGTCCACATGTACAAACAGTCCACAACAAACCTGTTCCACCCACAGTCTTTCCCATTTCAATTAATGATAATCCATGTTCCCAAGTGCTCAGATTTTGACGCCATTCTTGCTCAACTTTCACAGAGACATGTGGTCCATCTGCAGCTCCACTGGAAAATACATCTGTAATGACAGTCTCTCACCTTAGACCCTCTGCCGGGCTCTCTGCTATGGCATTCAGTGGCACTCATATCCTCACAGGCCAAATAATCAATTGTCAGCATCCACATCTTTTTTTCCTGAGAATTTTCGCAGGGCAGGACATGAGAATTAATATTCTCTGGCCCCCTCTCCCCAGCAGCCTTCAACTAGTAGCTAACAGCACTTGCTGAAAAATACCCCAGTCACCCCTCCCCTTGCTGGGATAATGGAGGCTCAGGGCTCCCAGTGAGGACCCACAGCGGTACCTGGCTTCACAGTACCATGTATTGGCTGCCCCCCTTCCCTGGCCCACTTCTTTGTTCCCCTTGTATTCCAGGGATCAACTCCCAAATAAATGACTTGCATTGAACTCCTGTCTTGGGGTCTCTTTCTGGGATAAGCCAACTAAGCCCTAACTTGCCTAGCTGCTTCTGCCTGTGCCCTGCACTCTATTCTCAGCCAGAGGTTTGGTCTGAAAAGCCAGATTATGTCACTCCTCTTCCTACCTCACTCAAAATAGAGGACACAGTCTCATGACAGGTGGCCCAGTGCCCCAGGCCTTGCACCTTTGCTGCACCTGTCTTCCTTAGCTCAAACCTAACCCAACATATCATGGGATGATCACAAAAGCCAGGAGGAAAAACTCAAGCCTGTTACATGATGCGGTTGTCTCAATACATTGGTGTCACTAGAACCCCACACAGAGACGAGCTGGAAGACAGTGGTGAGGCAGAGTTCTAGGTTGTGAACCTGAGCAGCCATGGCGCGGATGGAGAAGGAAGTTCTCCATCACCAATCCAATCCTGTGGTATGGATTACGGGACCTTAGGCAAGAGCTAAAGCTTGACCAGGGCACGGGAGGGAACAAAGGTTGGGGAAAGGCATCCAGATGGGCCTAGGCGATGGATGCGACACGCAGGTCCTTGTATTACACATCAGTGTCCACTACAGAGCATCCACAGCTGTAGGGGCACTAAAAACCAGGCCTTGACATGGTTTACCAAACAGATGACAGCCTGCCTCTATTCTCACCAGCCCCAGTGTTCACATAGTAGATCCATGAATGGAGTGACCATGATGGCTGAGATGAAGGCTGTGCCTGAGCCCAACAGGTGGGCTGATCCAGCCATGACCACTACTAAACACCCAGCCCACTATGAGAAGTCAACGATGACTCTACAATGCACCATGCTTTAGGCTGTCAGCCAGCCACTTGGTGGTAATTTGCTTACATGAGAATCCTTTCACCTGGAAATGGCAGTGATTTGTCTCTACTGGGATCACTCATACACTGGGTGTGGGTTTGTCTTTGCCCATGGAATAGCTTGGCCCACACCAGTACCAGGGATTTACCCATATTGGATTCCACATAACATCAACTCCAAACTGAGCAAGCAGAAACAGGTACAAAAGTAGCAGGTGACACGGGATCTACTGGCATATAATATTCAACATCATTCAGGAGGTGGAAACCTCATAAAACACTGAAAAAGGCTCTTAAAGACACAGATTAAATGCTGGCTTGGTGATGTTCCTCACAGGGTTGGGATATTGTCCTTCAAGATGAACTGACAAACAAGAGATGGTACTGGGTGTCCAACTGTCGCACAGATCCAGAAAGCAAGGGGTGGAAGTAGGGGTGGCCCCTCTGACTATCCTCCAGCAACCCAGGTCAGACCTTGTTCTCATCATCTCCATAAGTTTAGGTTTGGCAAATCTAGAGGTCCTGGATCAAGGGGGAGGGAAGGCTTCCACTGTGGAACACCAAAGTCATGGTGGGCCCCTGTCACTTGTGCTCCTCATGCCGTAAGATCAGCAGGCAGAGCAGAGTGTCCAGGCTGGCCAGGGTACTGCATGCTGGGATTGGAGAAGGGCAGAGCTACCATTACATAGGGTAGGAAGAAGTCTATCTGGAAATCAGGGGGTTCACTAGGGCCTTTCTAGTGCTCTATGACCAGTCTTAATTACGACTGGACTACTATGGCAGCCAGAAACACAGAAGGGTGTGACAAGCAGGGACTTGGGCTTCATAGGGTGACAGTGTGGGCTGCCTCATCCCGCCCAGCAACTATGAGGCAGAAGGCTGGCCACCAGTCAGGGGACCCCAAAAGGGGTTAGGAAGAATAAGTTAATGAACATCAACTTAACCCCGACTAGCTCTAGCTGGTTACCAACCCTCTTCTCCCACACATCGTGACCAGCATCATCCTGAAGAAGGAGGGAAGTGAACCCACTGTGAGATGTGGGCAGAGCTGAGTGGGGCCAGGGTAACAGCAGACACTCGTGCACTCCAGTGTGGTCCTGTTACCAAGGAGTCTGATATTCCTTCCTCCCCAGTGGTGCCAGAGCCTGCTTTGCCTGCACGTGGGGTGCACTCAGAAGGGCTGGAGGTATCTGACAACTGCAGCCCCCAGGTGCAGCCCTTAGTGGTGGACTAATCCGTACAGAGCATGAGCTCTTCAGCTCTGAGTGGTGACCACCCTGTCTCCAAGCCCCCGTCGGGGATGACCCAGATGCACCCCGGCACCTGGCTCCAGATCCATTTCTGATCTCCCTTCTCTTAGCTGTCCATTTCCCCAAACTTCCCTCTCATGGTCTTGCCCAGGAGTGCTTCCTAAGAAATGACTTGTACAAGAACCCCACGTTAATTCTCTGCTCCTGGAGAAGTCACCTTAGGACTGAGATGAGATTTTTTGCCATTTAATGCTGATATAATGCATTGTACTCAAAGAATATTGCTTTATGATTCAGATTCCTTGATATTTGTCGAGACAATTTCATATTTTAGCACTTGGTCAGTTTTTACATATAATCTGTGTATCTTTGATATGAATGAGTATCTGATTTTATTTACACACACACACAGACATAAAAAAATCTAATATTCTAAAATATTGTAAATTCTAAATTCTAAAATATTCTAAAACAAACCTAATATTCTAAAATATTCTAAATTCTTGTTGGTTTTAGTTCATGTACTTTGGTGCCAAGTTGTTAGATTTGTCAGACACACACAGATTTAAAAGATTCTTGTCTTCCTGGTCAGTTGTTACAACGAAGCCCCCAGGTGACTCTCAGACCACCAGCCTAGAAGACCTTTTGGAAACCACTTTCTTATCTGATAGAAAGCATTTCCCAAGACAATACCCAATTCCCAACTCCACCTCTGGAGAGGAGCCTCCTTCTTTCCAGGGGCTCCTGGGGAACTCTGGCAAGAGAGAAGGGGCTAACACTCAGGACCTGGAGGTGCACTGAGGAGCACTGCCTAGAAGGAAATAATTCTGGGCCCTGCAGGAAGGACAGGAAACACTACTTACCGCAATCTCTGTTACTAAAATATCAGTAATACTTCCCAACACAGTGACAAAGTCAAAGACATTCCAGGCATCTCTGAAATAGTTCTGGAGAGAAAAAAGTGCAGTTACTGCTAGAGGCTGGTAAGGGTTCTGCCAGGCAAGAAGTTGCAGAAAGTACCCCTAATCAAGAAAGGAGCAAAGGGACAGATGGACCACCCAGGAGGGACACCACAGCTGGGTAAGCAAACACCTGTGGGTCTGGGCAGGTGCAGAACTGAGAGCTGTGTGTCCAAAGAGGAGGACCTAGACACGCCTGTCTCCAGGAACTGGGCTCGGGGCAGAGCTCAGGCAGCTCAGGGTATTGGAGCAGCCCCTTCCTCAGGAGCCCCTGCAATGTCAGATTTGCTTTGGGGGCTTGGGGAATTCCCAGCTTTAAGCTACAAGTCCCTGAAGATCCCCCCTACAGAGAGGGAGCCAAAAGGCAGGCCACCAAAACGCCAGGAGGGAGTCAAGGCACCTACCAGCACCCCAAAAGCGATGATCTTCAGCACGCATTCCATGGAGAACATGGATGTGAACACAATGTTCAGGTATTTCAACATTAGCTCATATTCATATGGTGCATCATAGAACTGCACGGGGATTAAGTGCCATTGGCTACAGGTTCGGCTGCCCCAAGACAACCCAGCCTTGACCTCCTGCCAGAGCAGAGAACTGCACGCCTGCCCAGGGTAGGGATACCCGTCCCTGCTCTCTCTGTTTTCTCCCAGGACACTCTTATCATCTCAGCCCACAGAGAACCAAGGGCACTGGGCTTCTATAGGCATCCCATGCTGACCAAGACGTGATCAGCTGCAACGATGGCTCTCTCTCTCTCTCTCTCTCTCTCTCTCTCTCTCTCTCTCTCTCTC
>NW_027397310.1:0-39627 GCF_003265705.2 Callorhinus ursinus | reverse complement strand
CTCTCTCTCTCTCTCTCTCTCTCTCTCTCTCTCTCTCTCTCTCTCTCACCCCAGCTGGCACCCACTGTCCCCCGTGCTGGGCCAACATACCTTCATCATTAGCACCACTCTGTTGAGGGCGATCATGGCTATGATGAAGTACTCGAAGGGAGGCGAGACCACAAATGTCCATGTCTTGTATCGGAATGACTGCTTGTCCTGGGGCATGTACTGCGTCAGGGGCTTGGCGCTGATGGCGATGTCGATGCAAGCCCTTTGCCTGGACACAAAGGAGCACTGAGAACATGGTGGGGTTGGGGGGGAACCCCACACTGCAGCACCCACTGCATCCCACAACTGTCTCTTCCATTCTCGCAGGCAGACCTGACCAGCCACACTCGGTCTCTCCCTGCCCCTGTGCTGGCCACCAGCTATGCGATGTTGAGCGAGTCCCATGCGGAAGCGAAGTCCAGTGGTCCTGCCCATGCTGCCCATCAGGGGAGCCCAGCAGAGCATCCAATGCACACATGCACATGGGGCAGAAGAGGGAGCCACCCACCTCGTTCTTCTCCAGGCTGCATTCACACAGCACCTTGTCCCCCTGCTCCTGGAAGATGATGATCAAGGCAACAAAGATGTTGACGAAGAAGAAGGGGAAGACCACGAAGTAGACCATGTAGAAGATGGACAGCTCCATGTGGTACCCAGGGCTTGGGCCCTGCTCCTCCTAGGTGGCGGCCACAGAGTGTTTCAGGACCTTGCACCAAGGGCAATCACCAAGTGTCAGGGGGACCCCTGAGGAAAGAGCCATGGGAAAGTCAAGACCTGTATCATAGGTGAGGCTTGCATATCTGAGCCCAGAGATGGCAAGAGGAAGGGGATGCTCAACACTGCAGGCCCCAGGCCGCTCCCCAGGACCGCAGTCTCCTGAGGTAGACTACCTTCCCTATAGGGCTTGTTCTCAGGGCTGTTGGAGGGCCATCAAGGGGAGGTCTCCAGGGACCGGAAGTCCTAAACCCAGGACAGGTGCAGGCCCAGGAGTTCTGCCCTGCCCTGCTTACTCCTGGCTCACCAGTTCATACCCAACTTCACCTGCCTTTAGATAGCCCTGGCCTCCTGGCGCAGCATTGATCTTACCTTCTGAGCGGTGGTCCTCCCAGCCCCAAAGGAAGTCCCCAGTCATCCAGTGTGGCACTGAATACATACATCCCTCTGTCTACCCTTAACTGAGGCCAGAAGGGTAGCACAGGGAGACACCAAATAGACCCATCCTCCCTCTGGACTTCAGCCACTCAAAAACGAGTGATCAGGAGATCACTGTGCTGTGTACTGTCTTAATCTCGTCCACTATCCAGGTTGCCCACTCCTAGAAGGCAGAGCCATGTTTTACCTGGTGGGTGCAAGAGCCTATGGTGTATTTGCTGGAAGACTAGAACACAAACGGATGCAGAGTTTGAGACTCCCTGCCCAAGCTGCCCCTCTGCTCTAGCGTGATCTGCTTCAATCAGCCAGTGAGCAATCACATGGGTCACCCTTCTCCTGTGGACACTGTAAAAAGTGTCACAGGAACCCAGAGCACCTGTACCCTAACACATACCCTAACCCTAACCTGTACCTTAACCCTAACCCGTATCCTAACCCGTACCCTAACCCTAACCCATACCCTAACCTGTACCCTAACCCTAACCCATACACTAACCGGTACCCTAACCCATACCCTAACCCGTACCCTACCCCTAACCCCTAACCCTACGCCCTAACCCTAGGCCCTAACCCTAACCCTGGCCCTACCCTAGGCCCTAAACCTAACCTTAACCCTAGGCCCTACACACTAACCCCTACGCTCTAACCCCTACGCTCTAACCCCTAGGCCCTAACCCCTAGGCCGTAAGCCCAACCCTAGGTTGGCTCCTGAGTGCTTTGTTCCCTAGGGCTCGCTCCAGAGCAATACCAGCGGACTCACTTTGCACCCAGAAAGAAAGCCCACCGTTTGGAACTCCGGAAAGACTTCACAGAAGGAGAATGCGGCATGCCCATCCCAGCGAACTCACACTTTCAGAGGTCCCCTGGCCGAAAAGAAGAGCAAGACACTCACGCTTACCCACACCCTTGACCCCCACTGCCGGGAACCTCGACGCAGCGCTGGCACATCAGGTCTCCCGTGTCCCTATGGCCTAACACTCAGCCTACGTTGGCTTCTGAGGGGTCAGTCCCCAGAACCTGGCTACGAAGCCCCAAAGATTTGGGGCACCTGAGCAGTATCGAGGGACTCAGGCTGCCACCCACAAAGTAAATGCACCATTTGCTCTCCTGAAAAGCAATCAGAGCAGGAGTACTCTGAATGCCCATCCCAAGGAATCCACAAATTTTGCGCCCTCTAGTGGGAAACCCTGAGCCTGACATTCAACCTCACCCAGGCCCTCAAGACAAACCCCGGGGAAGCAGGCCACAGTGCTGGTATGTGGGGCCTGCCATGCCCATAGGCCCTAACCCTATCGCTCTCTGGCTTCTGAGGGCTCTGGCCCCAGAGGCCTGGCTCTAAAGCCACAGGGATTGGGGGCACCTGAGCAATACCAGAGGATGCAGCCTGTCTCCCAGAAGCAAACCGCACCATTGGGAACCTGCGGCAAATGTTTCCCAGTAGAACTCTGAGTGCCCATCCCAGCAAAATGCCACTTTCAACGGGCCCCTGCCGGCAAAACCTGAGCCTCATTCTCACCCTGACCAACGCCCCCCACTCAGATCCCCCGCCCCCCAAGCTTGCCCCAGCATGGGCAGATAAGGCCTGAAATGACGCTAGGCTGTAAGCCTATCCCTAGGTTGGCATCTCAGCTTCTGTCCCCAGAAGCCTGGCTCCAAAGCCCCAGGGATGGCAATACCTGAGCAACACCAGAGGACTCAGCTTCCCAAAAAGAATTCAAAAACACTACTTGCAACTCCGGAGAGCGTTCAGAATACAACTCTGAATGCCCATCCCAGCCAATTCACAAATTTGGTACCCTGTGGCGGCCAACCCTGAGCCTGACACTCAACCTGACCCACGGCCTCAACTCAGACCCTGGGATGGTCATCACAGCACCAGCACATCAGGTCTGTCATGCCCCTAAGCCCTAAGCCTAACCCAAAGCTGGCTTCTGAGTGCTCTGTCCCCAGAGCCTGGCTCCAAAGCCCCAGGGATCTGGGATACCTGACCAGTACCAGAGGACTCGGCCTGCCACTAAAAAGAAAATGTGCCATTGGGAACGGCAGGAAGCATTCAGAGCAGGAGAATTGTGCCGGTCCATCCCAACGAACCCCAAGTTCAACGTGCCCAGGGGGCAATCCCTGAGCCTGACACTCCCCCCTGACCTAGGGCCTCAACTCAGGCCCCGGGAAGCTCATCACAGCGCCGGCACATCAGGCCTGTCATGCCCATAAGCCCTAAGACTAATGCTAAGTTGGTTTCGAGCGGTCTGTCTCCAGGGCCTGGCTCCAAAGCCCCAAGGATTCGGGACACCCGAGCAGTATCAAGGGACTCAGGCTGCCACCTGGAACGAAACCGCACCACTGGCAACTCTGGAAAGCATTCAGAGAAGGAGAACTTGAATGCCCATCCCAAGGAATCTACACTTTCTGCGCCCCCTGGCGGCAAACCATAAGCCTGACACTCAACCTGACCCCGCCCTCAAGAAAAAACGCCCATCAGAAGCTCGCCACATACCCGCAGACCAGGAGTACCGTGCACCTGGGCCCTAACCCTAACTCTCGCTTGGCTTCGGAGAGCTCTTTCCCTAGGACCCTGGCCCCATGCCCCAGGGATTAGGGCCACCTGAGCAATACCAGAGGACTCAGCCTGACACCACAAAGCAAAATACGCCATTTGGCACTTCTGAAAACACTGGGAGGAGAACCCTGCATGCCGTGCACCTAGGCCCTAACCCCAACCCTAGGTTGCCTGCTGAGTGCTTTGTTCCCTAGGGCTCGCTCCAGAGGAAGACCAGAGGACTTAGCTTGCCACCCAGAAAGAAACCCCACCATTTGGAACTCCAGAAAGGATTCACAGCAGGAGAACGCTGCATGCCCATCCCAGCGCACCCACCCTTTCAGCGGTCCCCTGGCCGAGAAGAAGAGCAAGACACTCACGCTGACCCACGCCTTCAACCCTCACCCCCGGGAACCTCGACGCAGCGCTGGGAGGTCAGGTCTCCCGTGCCCCTATGTGCTAACCCTCACCCTCAGTTGGCTTGTGAGGAGTCAGTCCCCAGAGCCTGGCTCCAAAGCCCCACATATTCGGGACACCCGAGAAATATCGAGCGACTCACGCTGCCACCCAGAAGGAAAATGCGCCATTTGGTACTCGGGAAACCATTCAGAGCAGGAGAACTCTGAATGCCCATCCCAAGGAATCCACAAATTTTGTGCCCTCTAGCGGCAAACCCGGAGCCTGACACTCAACCTAACCGACACCCTCAAGAAAAACCTCGGGGGGAAGCAGGCCACAGTGCTGGCACGATGGGCCTGCCGTGCCTCTATGCCCTAACCGTATTTGTCTCTGGCTTCTGACAGCTCTGGCCCCAGAGGCCTGGCTCTAAAGCCACAGGGATCAGGGGCACCTGAGCAATACCGGAGGATTCAGACTGTCTCCCAGGAGGAAACCGCACCATTGGGAACTCGGGCAAAGCTTCCGAGTAGAACTCTGCATGCACATCCCAGCGAAATGCCACATTCAATGGCCCCCTGCCCGCCAACCCTGAGCCTGACACTCACCCTGACCCACGCCCCCCAATCAAATCCCCCACCCCCCAAAGCTTGCCCCAGCGTGGGCAGATCAGGGCTGAAACGACCCTAGGCAATAAGCCTATCCCTAGGTTGGTTTCTAAGCTTCTGTCCCCAGAAGCCTGGCTCCAAAGCCGCAGGGATGGCAATAAATGAGCAACACCAGAGGACTCAGCTTGCCAAAAACAATTCAAACACAGTAAATGCAACACCGGAGAGGGTTCAGAATAGGACAACTCTGAATGCCCATCCCAACCAACGCACAAATTTGACGCCCTCTGGTGGCCAACCCTGAGCCTGACACAACCTGACCCACGCCCTCAAGACAAACCCCCCAGAGCAGGTTACACGTCAGCCCTGCCGTGCCCCTCTGCCCTAACCGTCACCCTAGAGTCCTCTGACGGTCTGTCCCCGGGGCTTGACCAAAGCCCTAGGGATTTGGGACACCTGACCATTACCAGAGGACTCAGCCTGCCACTAAAACAGAAAACGTGCCATTGGGAACTCCAGTAAGCATTCAGAACAGGAGATCTGTGCTGGTCCATCCCAATGAAACCCAAGTTCAACGTGCCCACGCTGCAATCCCAGAGCCTGACACTCCCCCTGACCCACAGCCTCAACTCAGACCCCGGGAAGCTCATCACAGCGCTGGCACATCAGGCCTGTCATGCCCTTAAGCCCTAAGCCTAACCCTAGGTTGGCTTCTGAGCGGTCTGTCTCCAGGGCCTGGCTCCAAAGCACAAAGGATTCGGGACACCCGAGCAGTATCAAGGGACTCAGGCTGACACTCGAAAGGAAACCGCACCACTGGCAACTCCGGAAGGTATTCAGAGCAGAACTCTGAATGCCCATCCCAGCAAAACTACACTTTCTTCGCCCCCGGGCGGCAAAACCTGAGCCTGACACTCAACCTGACCCCCACCTCCATGAGAAACCACCCATCCCAAGCCCACCAGAGTTCCTGCAGACCCGGAGTGCCATGCACCTGGGCCTTAACCCTAACCCTTGCTTGGCTTCAGAGAGGTCTCTCCCTAGGTCCCTGGCTCCATGCCCCACGGATTTGGGACACCTGAGCAATACCAGAGGACTCAGCCTGACACCACAAAGCAAAATGCACCATTTGGCACTTCTGAAAGCACTGAGAGCAGGAGAACTCTGCCTGTCATGCCCTAGGCCCTAACCCCAACCTTAGGTTGGCTCCTGAGTGCTTTGTTCCTAGGGCTCGCTCCAGAGCAAGACCAGAGGACTTAGCTTGCCACCCAGAGAGAAACCCCGCTGTTTGTAACTCCGGAAAGGACTCACAGCAGGAGAACACTGCATGCCCATCCAAGCGCACCCACCCTTTCAGTGGTCTCCCAGCTGAAAAGAAGAGCAAGACACTCACACTGACGCAAGACACTCATGCTGACCCACGCCCTTGACCCCCACCCCAAGGAACCTCGACGCAGCGCTGGCACATCAGGCCTCTGGTGTCCCTATGTCCTCTCCCTCACCCTAGGTTGGCTTCTGAGGAGTCAGTCCCCAGAACCTAGCTCCAAAGCCCCACAGATTCGGGACACCCGGGCGATATCGAGGGACTCCGGCTGCCACCAAGAAGGAAAATGCGCCATCTGGAACTCAGGAAAGCATTCAGAGCAGGTGAACTCTGAATGCCCATCCTAAGGAATGCACAAATTTTGCACCCTATGGCGGCAAACCCCGAGCCTGACACTCAACCTGACCCACGCCCTCAAGACAAACCCCTGATGCTGCCACGTCGGGGCTGCTGGGCCCCTAGGCCCTAACACTATCACTCACGGGCTTCTGAACGCTCTGGCCCCAGAGGCCTGGCTCTAAAGCCACAGGGATCAGGGGCACCTGAGCAATATCAGAGGATTCAGCCTGTCTCCCAGAAAGGAACCGCACCATTGGGAACTCGGGGCAAAGCGTTCCGAGTAGGAGAACTCTGCGTGTCCATCCCAGCGAAATGCCACTTTCAACGGCCCCTGCCTGCAAACCCTGAGCTTCACACTCACCCTAATCCCACGCCCCCAACTCAGATCGCCCGCCCCCTGATTTTTGCCCCAGCCTGGGCAGATTAGGGATGAAATGACCCTAGGCCGTAAGTCTATACCTAGGTTGGCTTCTGAGTTTCTGTCCCCAGAAGCCTGGCTCCAAAGCCCCCGGGATGGCAATACCTGTGCGACACCGGAGGACTCATCTTGCCGAAAAAAAATCAAACACACTACTTGACACTGTGGAGAGCATTCAGAACATGAGGACTGGGAATGCCCATCCCAGCCAACGCACAAATTTGGCGCCCTCTGGCGGCCGACCATGATCCTGACACTCACCCTGACCCATGCCCTCAAGACAAACCCCACCGAGCAGGCTACAGTGCTTGCACGTCAGGCCTGCGGTGCCCCCATGTCCTAACCGTCACCCTACGGAGGCATCTGAGGGATCTGTCCACGAAGGCTGGCTCCAGCAAGACCAGAAGACTCAGCCTGTCACCCAGAAGGAAAACACGCCACGTGGAACTCAGGACCGCGTTCAGAGAAGGAGTACACTGCATGCCCATCCCAGGGATGCCCCAGGTTCATCGGCCCCTTGGCCGCAATCCATGAGCCTGACACTCATCCTGATGAACGCCTTTAAGTCAAAACACCCGTAACTCGCCACAGCGTCGGCACTTCGGGCCTGTCATGCCCCCATGTCCTAACTATGATCCTATGCAGACTTCTGAGGTGTCTGTCGACAGAGGCCTGGCTCAGTTCCCAGGGATTTAGGACGCCTGACCTGTACAAGTGGACTCAGCCTGCCACTACAACAGAAAACGTGCCATTGGGAACTCCAGAAACCATTCGGCGCAGAACTGTGCTGGTCCATCCCAACGAACCCCAAGTGCAATGTGCCCAGGCCATAATCCCTGAGCCTGACGCTTCTCTGAACTATGGCCTCAACTCAGTCCCCGGGAAGCTCATCACTGCCCCGGCAGATCAGGCCTGTCATGGCCCTAAGCCCAAAGACTAACCCTAGGTTGGCTTCTGAGTGGTCTGTCCCCAGAACCTGTGTCCAAAGCCCCAAGGATTCAGGACACCTGAGCCATTTCAATGGAGTCAGGCTGCCACCCAGAGGAAAAATGCGCCATTTGGAACTATGGAAAGGATTCAGAGCAGGAGACCTCAGCATGCTCATCCCAGTCATAGCCCACATTTATTGGCCGCCTGGCGTCAGACCCTGACCCTAGCACTCACCCTGAACAATGCCATCAACACAGACGTCTGGGAAGCTCTCCCCAGTGTGGACATGTAGGGTTCGCCCTGACCCTAGGCCCTATAAGCATAGGTTGGTTTCTTAGGGTTGTGTCCCCAGAGGCCTGGCTCCTAAGCACTATAGATGGGGACATCTGAGCAATACAAGAGGACACAGCCAGCCACCCTGAAGGAAACCACGCCAATTGGAACCCCAGAAAGCATTCACAGCAGGAGATATTTGGATGCCAATTCCAGCAAACCTCAGAGGACAGCTGGCCACCAACCCTGAGCTTGACACTCACCCTGATTCATGCCTTCAACTCAGACCCCAGCTCGCCACAGTGCTGGCACATTGAATGTCATGCCCCTACGGCCTAACCCTAATGCTAGGTGGGCTTCTGAGGTTTCTTTCCCCAGAGACCTGGCTCCAAAGCCTCAGGGATTCGGGACAGCAGTGCAATACAAGAGGACTCAACCTGCCACCCAGATGGAAAACACACTATTTGGAAATCGAGAAAGCATTCAGAGTAGGAAAACTCTGCATGCCCATCCCAGCATACCCCCATTTTCAATGGCTGTAAACCCTGACCTTAATCTCACTGTGACCCATGTGGTCAACTCATGCCCCTGGGAAGCATTCCACGGCACAAGCCAATTGGGCCTGCCACAACCATAGGCCCTAACCCTTACTCAGGGTTTGCTTCTGTGGGCTCTGTCTCCAGAGGCCTGGCAATAAAGCCCCAGGGATTGATGACACATGGGAAATATCAAAGAACTCAGCCTGCCACCCAGAAGGAAACTGTGCCATTTGGAAACCTGGAAAGCATTCAGAGCAGGAGAACCCTACTTGCCCATCCCAGCGAAACCCCACATTCAGGGGTCCCCTGGCGGCATACCCCAAGCCTGAAACTCACTCTGACCCATCCCCCAACTCAGAGCCCTGAGAAGCATGACACAGTGTTGGTAGATGTGGCTGAAATAACCCTAGGCCATTATCCTAACCCTAGGTTGGCTTCTGAGGGATCCGTCCCCAGAGGCCTGGCTCCAAAGTCCCAGGAAACGGGACACCTGACCAATACCAGAGGACTCAGGCTGTCGCCCAGTAGGAAACCGCACCATTTGGAACTGTGGGAAGCGTTCAGAGCAGGAGTACACTGCATGCACATTAAAGCACACCTGCACATTCATTGGCCCCCTTGCCGCAAACCATGAGCTTCATACTCACCCCAACACACGGCCTCAACTGGACCCCCGTGGAAGCTAGCCATAGTGCCCCTAGATTCAGCCTGCCAAGCCCCTAAGCCCCTACCATAACCTAGGTTTGCTTCTCAGGAGTCCGTCCTCAGAGGCCTGTTTCCAACCCCCAGGAATTGGGACCACCTGAGAAGTACCAGAAGACTCGGCCTACACCCAGAAGGAAACCTCACCATTTGGACTCCAGAAAGCATTCAGGGCAAGAGAAACCTGCATGTCTACCCCATCACTCTCCCACATTCAGTGGTCGGTCCTAAAATCCTGGGCCTGGCACTCACCCTGACCCATGCCCACAACTCAGCTCCCTGGGAAGCTCACCACAGTGTTGGTTGATCGGGCCTGCCACGCACATAAACCCTAACTTAACCCTATTTTGGCTTGTGAGAGGTCTGTCCCCAGAGGCCTTCCTCTAAACTCCAGGGATTGGGGACAACTGAGCAATACCAGAGGACTCAGACTGACACACAGAAGGAAACCTCGCCATTGGGAACTCCAGATGCCCATCCTAGCGAACCCCCACTTTCAGCGGCCCCCCTGGCCAAAATCCCTGGTATGACATTCATCCTGATTCACACCCTCAACTCAGTCCCCTGGAAAGCCTGCCAGAGTGCTAGCAGATCGGGCCTGTCATGCCCGTAGTCCCAAACCCTAACCCTGGTTTGGGTTTTTCCCCAGAGTCCCGGTACAAAACTCCGGGCACTTGGGACACCTCAATAATAGGAGAGAACTCAGGCTGCCACCAAGAAGGATCCTGCATCATTTGGAACTACAGAAAGGACTCTGACCTGGAGAAATCTGCACGCCTATCCCAGCAAAAACCCCCACATTCTGCTGTACCTCAACAAGAACACTTGACAGTTCAATATGCATTTGTGATAAAAACTCTAAACCGTCTGGGTATAGAGGGAACACACCTCAAGATAACAAAGTCCATATATGAAAAACTCACAGCTGACATCATACCCAAGGGTGAAAAGCCGAAAACATTTCCACTAAGATCAAAAACAAGACAAAGAGGGCACCCCTATGGCTCAGATGATTAACCGTCTGCCTTCGGCTCGGGGCACAATCCCAGGGTCCTGGGATCGAGTCCTGCATTGGGCTTCCTGCTAGGCGGGGAGCCTGCTTCTCTCTCTGCCTCTGCCTCTCTCTCTCTGACTCTCATGAATAAATATAAAACATATTATATAAAAGACAAAAAAACAAGACAAAGATGCCCACTCTCATCACTTTCATTCCACACAGTATTGAAAGACCTAGCCAAAGCATTCAGACAAAAAAGAAAGAATGAAAAGATGAAATCCAAATAGGAAAACTGTCACTGTTTGCAAATGACATACTATATATAGAATTCCATAGAGATTCCAACAAAACTGTTAGAATAAACAAATTCCGTAAAGCTACAGGATACAAAGGCAATATACAGAGAACTGTTGCATTTCTTTTTTTAAAGACTTTATTTATTTGACAGAGAGAGACAGCACAAGCAGGGTGAGCAGCAGAGGGAGAGGGAGATGCAGACACCCCACTGAGCAGGAAGTCCACTGCGGGTCTCAATGACATCACCCCGGGATGGTGACCTGAGCCAAAAATAGATGCTTAACTGACTGAGCCACAGAGGTGTCCCAACTTGTTGCATTTCTGTGTACTAATGACAAACCTTCACAGAGAGAAAAGAAGAAAGCAATGCCATTTACAATTGCACCAAGAAAAATAAAAACCTAGGAGAAAAGTAACCAAGAATGAGAAAGACCTGGTACACTGAACACATGTTGGAAAAGGAAGGAAAAACACATGCATGTTGAGGGGGCGTGTATGGTTCAAAGAAACAGAGGACGACACAAATAAACGGAAGCATTCGTCCTGCTCATTAACCGGAATGTTAATCATGTTAACATGTCCACAGCAACCAAAGCAATCTACAGATGTGATGAAATACCTATCTGAATTCCAGTGCCATTATTCAAAGAAATAGAAGACAGTCCTAAAATTCATATGGAATCACAGAAGACACCAAATACCCAAAGCAATCTGGAGAAAGAAGAGAGCAGGAGTCACCACACGCCCGGATTTCAAGCTAGATTACAAAGCTGTGCTCATCAAAACTGTATGGTGCTGACGTAGAAACCGACACACAGGTCAATGGAACCGAATAGAAAGCTCAGGAAATGATAATCATAGTACTTTGGGCAAAGTTTACTCATTAGAGTCAGTACATTAAAGGTATATTTAGACTTAGCTCTGATATAATTATTATTAACCCTGAACGGGAATTAATATTTATGTCCTGTTTCAACAGCTGATTCCAATAAATGCATTTCTTTGAACTTGTTTTATATAAACATATATTATTAAATAAGAGTGATTTAGAATGCACGTTTTTAAGAAATATTAAAATCACTTTAATAAACCTATCAAGGAAAAGAAACAGAGATATCAATCACCACAACTGATAGCATCACAAAAGACAATCAGACACAATCTCTTATCGGATGGAAGAATATAACATTTTGAGTAGTTCTGCCCAAATGTTAAACCTGTTGAAAGCTATACATCCGGCAAGTCATTTACAAAAACACACGAGAGAAATGTCCTAACAAATAGTATGAACATGTAATCAATAAAGTCCACACTGCATATATTCCAAAAGGAAAAAAATACTTTCCCGAAAAATAAACTGTAAAACAAAAAAATGAAGGAGGAGGAGAAGGAAGAGGAAGAGGAGAAGAAGAAGAAGAAGAAGAAGAAACCTGAGAAACTAATCCACACATGTATGGCCTTAACTTACAACACAGGAGCAGAAAATATACAACGGGGAAAGGACTGCCTCTTCAGTGAATGGTCCTGGAAAACTGCACACTACATGCACAAGAATGGAACTAGATCGCTTTCTTAGAGCACACACAAAAATTTTAAATGGATGAATGACTTGAATAAAAGACCTGAATCCGTAAACCTCCAAGAACAAAAGAGAGGTAGTGAGTTTCTCGACATTGGTTTTGGCAAAGAGTCTTTCAGATCGGACACCAAAGGCAAAGGCAACAAATCCAAAAATAAACAAGTGGAACAACATCAAACTGAAATTTCTACATGGCAAAAGAAACCATCAAAACTTAAAAGGCAACCTACCCAATGAGAAAAAAAAAATCTGCAAATCATATGTGTGAGAAGAGGCTAATAACCAAAATATACAAAACACTCATACAAATCAAAACAGACAAAAAAACCTGTATAAAAAATGGGGAGAATATGTGAATACTTTCCATAGATGGCACCCAGGTGGTCAAAAGACACAGAAAAAGTTGTTCAACATCACTAATCGTCGTCAGGGAAATATAAGTCAAACCCATAATCCGCTATCTCCTCACAACTATAGGGATGGCATTTGTCCCAGAATCAGACACCAGGTGTGGTCAAGGGTGTGTAGACAAGGGGATCCTGTGCACTGTTGGTGGAAATGTACATTGGTGCAGCACCTGTGAAAAAGAGTATGGAGGTTCCTGGAAAAATGAATACAACTACCACATGACCCAGTGATTGCTCTGGGTGGATTTATTTGGAGAACAGAAAAACACTACCTAAAAACGATAGATGCACTCCCATGTTCACTTCAGCATTCTTCACAGTAGCCAGACATAGAAACAGAGACCTTGGGAGCATTATGTTAAGTAACGCAGACACAGAAAGACAAATACCAGATGTTCATGGACGTTCCACATGGAAAAAAAAATACGGAATGCACAGATACTGAGAACAGATTGCTGGTTGCCAGATTCACGGATGGGGGAGGAATGGGGGAAGGTGGTCAAAGGCACAATGTTTGGGCGCCTGGGTGGCTCATTTGGTTATGCGACTGCCTTCGGCTCAGGTCATGATCCTGGAGTCCCGGGATCGAGTCCCACATCGGGCTTCCTGCTCAGTGGGGAGTCTGCTTCTCCCTCTGACCCTCTTCCCTCTCGTGCTATCGCTCATTCTCTTTCTCTCTCAAATAAAAAAATAAAATCTTTAAAAAAAGGCACAGTGTTTGAGTGATAAAATGCATAAGTCATGGAATGTTCTGTGCAGCATTGAGACTAAAGCTAACCTTGCAGGATGGGGTACAGGTTCCCCCGCTATTTGAAAGTAGTTTCCTTCCTTCCTAGGAAGGAAACCTTTAACAGCAAGAATGGTGTAGACCAAAGGAGGAATTACCATTCATTTATACAGAAAAAAATAGGGGGCTCAGACTCCTAAAACAACTTCTCTTTGGCTTTTCCTAGGCCTTGGGACACGACTTCCTAACAGATGCCCAAAATAAATGGAGATGAAGCACAGCAGATGCTCACAGACAGAATTCAAAGTGCTGGGGGCTGGACATGGAGAGCGGTTCCCAGGAAAGACCTGGTTGAGGTGCACGCCGCCTCTGCAGTGGCTCCCCACAAAACAGATGATGAACGCGATGCTCACTTTTTGACTTTTTTCATAAGAGCGAAATCCTCTTCAGGATTCCTCCTGTTATTGAAGCCGGTAACGACACAGATCTTTTTTTTTTTAAGATTTTATTTATTTATTTGAGAGAAAATGAGAGAGAGAGAGCACGTGAGAGGGAGGAGGGGCAGACGGAGAAGCAGACTCCCTGCTGAGCAGGGAGCCCGATGCAGGACTCCATCCCGAGACTCCAGGATCATGACCTGAGCCGAAGGCAGTCGCTTAACCAACTGAGCCACCCAGGCGCCCTAACGACACAGATCTTAAAAAAAAAAAAAAAAAAAAAGCCATGTGTTGACCTCACTGATATGAGGAATTCTTAATCTCAGGAAACAAACTGAGTGTTACTGGAGTGGTTGGGGGTGGGAGGGATGGGATGGCTGGGTGATAGACATTGGGGAGGGTATGTGCTACGGTGAGCGCTGTGAATTGTGCAAGACTGTTGAATCACAGATCTGTACTTCAGAAACAAATAACGCAACATATTATAAGAAAAAAGGAAAAGAAGAAGATAACAGGAGAGGAAGAAAAGGGGAGTATGTCAGAGGGGGAGACGAACCATGAGAGATGATGGACTCTGAAAAACAAACTGAGGGTTCTAGAGGGTAGGGGGTGGGGGGATGGGTTAGCCTGGTGATGGGTATTGAGGAGGGCACGTTCTGCATGGAGCACTGGGTGTTATGAACCAACAATGAATCATGGAACACTGCATCAAAAACTAATGATGTAATACATGGTGATTAACATAACAATAAAAAATTAAAAAAAAAGCCATGTGTAATGTGAACTTTTCAAAAGTGGGGAATACTTGTACTTGAAAGTTGCTGAGGGAGTAGATGTTAAATGTTCTCCTGGACGCGCACATCAGCAGATCCACCGTGAAAGGCACGTTCCTGAGCATGGGGAACACAGACGACCTCCTACCCCCAGAAACCTCCTCCTTCCCCTTGCTCAGAACAACCAGCCACAGCTGGGAGTTACCCCATTTCCTCCTTTCTCCCATTCCCAGTATCTAACCCATCAGCAAATCCAGTGAGCACCTTCTTAAACGTACCCAGAATAGGACTGACCACTGCTTCCATGGCCACCTGTCTGGTCCACACTAAAGGCCATCTCTTGCCTGAGTTCCTGGAAAAGCTTCATCATGGACCTCCCCTGCCCATCCTCAACACTGTCATCTGTTCTCAACACTGTAGCCAGGATGGCCCAGTGAAACAGGGTCCCATGGGGTCACAGCACTGCAATGTCTTTCTGTCTCCCTCTGTCACCTCCCTGAGGTCATGTCCTAAGCTGTTTGCGATGGCCACAGGACCTTCTTGCTAATTCTGGACATACCTGGTACGCTCCTGCCTCGGGACTTTTACACATGCTTTCCTTCTCTTTAGAATGCTCTTGATGTGATATCACTCATCTTCTTTAGATCTTGACTCAAGGATCACCTTCCTAGTGAAGTCCCACCTGGCTCTATGTGAATAGCAAGCACCAGCCTTACCTCCCCTGCAGCACCCCAGCCCTGTCTCCTGCTCTGTATTTCCGTAGCAGTTATCAAGGTCACCAGTCCATCCCGGCAGGGCAGAAACGAAGGCCTACACTGACGGTTTCACCACTGACTCCGTCCGATTTCCTGGTCCAAAGCCCCGGGGGAAATGTTGCCCCAGGATTCTGGCACAGCCAGGATGCCAAGGACCAGGGGTCCATCGACTGCATCCTGAACACTATCAGGAAAATGAGCCACATGAGGAATCCACCTGCCCATGAGACCTGAAGCCAGACACCTTCCTCAATTACAGGTGAGCACTCACACTTCCTCTCCTTGCCTGAGGTGCTCATCTGAGAAAGCTGAGCAGAGACCCATTCTAGGATCCAACTCTCCCTCTGGCCAAGGTCCTGGGAAACAGACATCTCTCCTCCCTGCACCAACCACCTGGGATTGATGTCCGGAATACTCCTGAAGTCAAGGGGAGTGGTGCACCTGTCCCTCATTCCTGCGATATCATCACAAACCAGGCTATGCTGCACATTTTCCAGGAAGGAGCCTGCAGCGGCATCAACAGGCCAACCAGGCTCAGCCTCAGTCTTGCATATCAGGCCCCATGCAGAAGTAGAACTGCACGGATACTGGTGTTCTGTGTGGCCTCGGAACCTAACGGCAGGAGCTGAGATTTCAGTTCCAGATGAAAAACGACCTCTTGCACACAGCACAGGAATGTGGAGAGGATTTCTCAGGGGTGGGGCTCTGGAAGAACTGCTTCTGCTGGCTGAATTCACAGACACCAGGCAGAGGACATCTGCTGTGCCTCCTCTGAGGAAGCAGGGGACACACTGGGCAAGAATCGATAATGCTGCCTGTGGGCTGCTTCCCACCAACCACCCTGCTGAGCTGAAGCCTGAAGCACCAAACAGGAAGCAACTCTCTTATCACATCTGCAGCAGGAGGGCTGGCCAGGGAGTATAGCCCAGTCCTTGTCCCTGTAGCAAGCTGGTCTGCCCATCATGAGCGACGGTCCACCACCACGGCATCACAACTTCCCAGCTATCTGATCCGACTACCCTGCCAGGCTCAGACCTGCTCACACAGTGAGTCATAAGACCCAGCGACGTCTTTCCACTCCAGCTCAATTCTTCTCACAGAGAAGCAAACTCCAGCCTCACAAATGTGCTCACCATTAGCTCTGGAATTCCCTGAGTGGCATCTACACTGGCCCACACAGGTGTCCCATCCAGACCACTCCACAAGTACCCTACGGTTTCAAGTCACTTTCAAATTGCCCTTAGAAAGGCAGGAACTAGCCCGATTAGGCACACCAGCCAAGTGACTCGATGTGCTGGAAACTTGGACAACATCCTCGCTGAACACCAAAGCTTCCAAGTCCGAGCTTCAAACCTTTGCTCACTGGGCATTGAGCACCATGTCAGCATCAACACTGGTCTTGCAATTCACTTGTCTCCCATTCCTTAAAATCAGAAACCAAGCTCCAGTCACCACTCCATTTTCCCTCCAGAAAAATAAGGCAAATGACAGAATAAAACACTAGGTGTGCACAGCACACTTTTTTTAAATTTTTTTTATTGTTATGTTAATCACCATACATTACATCATTAGCTTTTGATGTAGTGTTCCATGATTCATTGTTTGTTCATAACACCCAGTGCTCCATGCAGAATGTGCCCTCTTTAATACCCATCACCAGGCTAACCCATCCCCTTACCCTCCTCCCCTCTAGAACCCTCAGTTTGTTTTTCAGAGTCCATCATCTCTCATGGTTCGTCTCCCTCTCTAACTTACTCCCCTTCATTCTTCCTCTCCTGCTACCTCCTTCTTTTCCTTTTTTCTCAAAATATGTTGCGTTATTTGTTTCAGAAGTAAAGATTTGTGATTCAACAGTCTTGCACAATTCACAGCACTCACCGTAGCACATACCTTCCCCAATATCTATCACCCAGCCACCCCATCCCTCCTACCCCCAACCACTCCAGTAAAACTCAGTTTCTTCCCTGAGATTAAGAATTCCTCATATCAGTGAGGTCATGTGATACATGACTTTCTCTGATTGACTTATTTCACTCAGCATAACACCCTCCAGTTCCATCCACGTCGTTGCAAATGGCAAGATCTCATTCCTTTTGATGGCTGCATAATATTCCATTGTGTATATATACCACTTCTTCTTTATCCATTCATCTGTCGATGGACATCTTGGCTCTTTCCACACTTTGGCTATTGTGGACATTGCTTCTATAAACATTGGGTTCCACGCACCCCTTTGGGTCCCTACATTTGTATCTTTGGGGTAAATACCCAGTAGTGCAATTGCTGGATCGAATGGTATCTCGAATTCCAACTGTTTGAGGAACCTCCATACTGTTTTCCAGAGGGGTTGCATCAGCTTGCATTCCCACCTACAGTGTAGGAGGGTTCCCCTTTCTCCACATCCCCGCCAACATCTGTCGTTCCCTGACTTGTTAATTTTAGCCATTCTGACTGGTGTGAGGTGGTATCTCATTGAGATTTTGATTTGGATTTCCCTGATGCTGAGGGATGTGGAGCACTTTTTCATGTGCCTGTTGGCCATTTGGATGTCTTCTCTGGAAAAATATCTGTTCATGTCTTCTGCCCATTTCGTTATTGGATTATTTGTTCTTTGGGTGTTGAGTTTGATAAGTTCTTTATAGATTTTGGATACTAGCCTTTTATCTGATATGTCATTTGCAAATATTTTCTCCCATTCTGTCGGTTGTCTTTTGGTTTTGTGGACTGTTTCTTTTGCTGTGCAAAAGCTTTTTATCTTGATGAAATCCCAATAGTTCATTTTTGCCCTGGCTTCACTTGCCTTTGGCGATGTTTCTAGGAAGAAGTTGCTGCAGCTGAGGTCGAAGAGGTGGCTACCTCTGTTCTCCTTTAGGATTTTCATGGACTCCTGTCTCACGTTTAGGTCTTTCAACCATTTGGAGTCTATTTTTGTGTGTGGTGTAAGGAAATGGTCCAGTTTCATTCTTCTGCATGTGGCTGTCCAATTTTCCCAACACCATTTGTTGAAGAGACTGTCTTTTTGCCATTGGACATTCTTTCCTGCTTTGTCAAAGATAAGTTGACCATAGAGTTGAGGGTCCATTTCTGGGCTCTCGATTCTGTTCCATTGATCTATGTGTCTGTGTTTGTGCCAGTACCATACTGTCTTGATGATGACAGCTTTGTAATAGAGTTGGAAGTCCGGAATTGTGATGCCGCCAGCTTTGCTTTTCTTTTTCAATATTCCTCTGGCTATTCTGGGTCTCTTCTGGTTCCATACAAATTTTAGGATTATATGTTCCATTTCTTTGAAAAAAGTGGATGGTATTTTGATGGGGATTGCATTGAATGTGTAGATTGCTCTAGCTAGCACTGGCATCTTCACAATGTTGGTTCTCCCAATCCATGAGCATGGAACGTTTTTCCTTTTCTTTGTGTCTTCTTCAATTCCTTTCCTGAGTATTTTATAGTTTTCTGAGTACAGATCCTTTGCCTCTTTTGTTAAATTTATTCCTAGGTATCTTATAGTTTTGGGTGCAATTGTAAATGGGATCGACTCCTTGAATTGTCTCTCTTCTGTCTTGTTGTTGTTGTATAGGAATGCCACTGATTTGCACAGCACACTTCTAATCGAAATATAATTCCTTGGTCTTTCTCATACGGGAAGCCCTACATTATCCATACTAATGAGAGAGGCCAGGAGTTCAATCATTATATATATATATATTTGAACTTGTGTTTTTCCTTACGATATTTGTATCTCGAAGTCACTGTCTATATTGTTTTCTTAAAATAATAAAATAATAAAATAAAATAATAATAATAATAATAATAATAATAATAATAATAATGACATGGTCACATAAGGGTCTGGATCTCCATAGCCACACAACATGGCTCTGGTCCAGATAAGGATGAAGACACTACCTCAGTCCACGAAGCGAAGCCCTTACCCTCAGGGATCCCGAAAGGCCTCAGGGGATGATGAGTTCCTTTGCTACGTGGAGTTGTCCGAGTACAAAGGATGCAGGCACCCTCCAGGATTCCATACATTTTCTTTATTAATTCCCCAGCTCAAGTCACAAGTGACTCACCGGGTCAAGCTTCCAGAGCCCAGGAGGGGCCACGTAAGCAGCCCCCTCAGGGAAGGCTAACAGGGGGCTCGATTTCTGTTGGGAGCACGATGCACCACTCCACAAGCTCCTGAAGAACCTACACTCCTTCTCCATGTGCCCCTCTCACAAAGGGCAGGGCACCATGTTACAGCTCTGAGGCTGTGCTTACTTTAAAACATAATTTCTAATATCGGAATGTGGCTCATGGAAGAGGAAAACATGAACACTCACCAAGGGTTCTCATAATATTTCGGAAGATTTTTTTCCCACTCTTTAATTAAATCGGTATATAAAAACACACAGAGAGCCCCTTCCACTAGCAGGTATGATTCACTTTGGTGATGGAGAGAAGAGCAAGAAATAAAAGTGTAACAGATGTTCCGATGACCCATCATTTCCATAATCAAAGTTTTGAAACTTCACACACACAAAGAAAGAAGCTCAAAGAAACGTCTTGCCCTGGCAACTCTGAGACGTCTGAACTGGAGTGACAGGGACAGAGAATGACGTCTTGAATGTTGGGTGAGGCTGGTGGCACAGAAGAAGGTGCTTGGGCAGCTCTCCACCTGGGCCTCACCTGTCCTCGGCCAGGAACCTCCTCACGGCCCTCACCTGTCACCACTCTCACCCAGGAGACCCACAGCCACCCCTGGAGCCCGCCCTGCCCACACCCTCCTCCTCGAGGCACTCAGCTCTCGACTGAGACCCCTGTCAGCTTTACCCAGACCTGGAACTCCCACATCCGCTGCAGAGCTCCAGGACTCCCCTCTTCTTCCAGAATGACACTGTCCCAAGGCTTTCATGAGAAAGGTGGAAGGCTACCTAATGAATGGTTCACTACTTTCCCCTTCTGTCGTATTTCTCTGCACTTACCTTCCTACCTGGGCAAACTGTAAGGAACGTATCAATGGAACATGGACATGCTCTGAGACCTGATTCTTTCATTGCAGCCTCCTGAGGCCTCCTTCTACAATAAAACACCATATCCTATGACGGGGGGGTTTAAAACCTTTATTCACAGAATAATGGAGCCCAAATCACCTCATTTTTAATTGCTCTTCATTAGGCCGAACAGGTTCTGTGGAAAAAGCCTTTCCATAGATATTAGATGCCAGCAATTTCATAAGGAGTCAATGGAAGCTCTGTGGGATAACCTGACTCACCTAGGGTCAGGCAAGCAGTTCCAGAACTCAACGCAGTGCTCGTGACGCCAAGCCCCTTGATGCCACCAGCATCCAGAATTCTCAAAGACTCTCCTTCTGACTCCACCACCAAAAAAGCTACAGAGAATTTGGCATGTCAAAATATCTAGATGACACATTTAGAAAAACTAGAAAGTGAAGCTTAACTTTTATTCTTTTTTAAAGATTTTATTTATTTATTTGACAGAGAAAGACACAGCGAGAGAGGAAACACAAGCAGGGGGAGTGGGAGAGGGAGAAGCAGGCCCCCCGCAGAGCAGGGAGCCCGATGTGGGGCTTGATCCCAGGACCCCGGGATCTTGACCTGAGCCGAAGGCAGACGCTTAATGACTGAGCCACCCAGGCGTCCCTCAAGCTCAGCTTTTAAACATTAAAAGGCTGCTTTGAATAATTTTGATTTTTCCCTCGACCCTAATTGTAACTCTTCTGATGAAAAGACTAATCAGTTATGAAACATCACCTTTGACAAATGACAAGACCTCATCCAATTCTGTATCTGACGACAAAAAGCCAACTAACTCTAGATGCTGGCCACTCAACCATATCCTAGGCCCAAATGAATAAACGCTGTTAGGTGAAGGAACAAATGATATGTTAAAAACACACAAAGAGTAAATTTCACCTTCCCTTTCTAAGAAAGGTTACTTCTAGGAAACAGATTATCAGAATATATTTTGTAAGCAATAAGTGAATAGAGAAAATGGGATCCCCTGCAATCTTCTACCTGCAGGGAAATTAAGTAACTCCTGCACCAAATGGAGAATGCTGACAGCTACTGAAGTTTTACTTCGTGGCTCAACTAGAGAAAAGAGGAAAGCCCAGGAGGTTTGGGGTTCACGAGAAGTTTTACCTCCAGTCCTGACATGAAGATGACACTCTGCCAAATGGACCTGCTGGTTTCTCTGAACGCGGACGTCCTGTGACAAGCTGCATCACTGACTCACACGCTGATGTTCAGAACTTCGAGTCTCCTGGAGCCAGAGCAGAGAAGTGCTGTCAGGTGGGGATGAGAAGGCTCCTCTGACCTATGGCCTGTACACCTGCTTCGGTTTCTGGGAGAAGGGGAAACACACACTAGTTTTTTAAGTAGTCATTATCTTCATTCTAAAGTAGACCAATGACTTTGACATTTTTGGAAAAGCGAAATTCCTCTTCCAAATGAACACCTCAACTCATCTGTTCCTCATGCAACTTGAGTGGGGTCTGGTTTACTCCAGCCTCCAGGCCCCCACCTGGAAGACCTTCCTGCACCATCCTGTCAGCCCATTACCACCATCCCTGGGGGACATAGGGCACAATGCTGAAGTTGGGGGATGACTCTAGGGCTTGTTGCCACCGCACCTGTGCCTGGGGGAGCAGGAACATGGAGGGCCCTCCCAGAGGATCATAAGGGACCATTACCACCATCCCCCTGAGGACATGGGGCACAATGCTGAAGTTGGGGGATGGCTCTGGGGCTTGTTACCACCACACCTGTGCCTGGGGGAACAGGGGACACCCTGCTGAACTCGGGGTGCTGCTCAAGGCCCATTACCTGCACTGTGCCAGGGGACAGGGGGCACCCCACTGAAGTTGGGGACTGTGTGCGGTCCTTACTTGCACTCTTCCAGGGGAACGAGGCAAACCCTGAAATGTCCGCAACCCATCCCACAGAAACTCGGGTGAGCAGGGCGCTGGAGTTCACGGGGCTGTGGGATAAGGCCAGTTGAAGGGCTTTCAAGGGAAAAAGAAAACTCATCTGAGTTCGCCGGAGTAGCTCGCGCCTCGCTGCCTTTGAGAACCCCCAACTCCCACCCAGGGCGCACCCTTCCCCCGGGACCCCCACCCCAGCCCACAGTGTGCTCTCACCCAGGCGGGAACGCCATAGGTGAACTCTCTGGGAGCCGACTGAGCTGCCCGACCTCTGCATCCCAGGGCAGCTCCGGGTCCTCCCGCAGAGGTTGCTCCACCCCCACGTGGTGATTGGTCGGGAAGGGTGGTACCCCGAGCCCATTGGATGCCGCGCCTGCCTCTATCGGCCAACCCGCCCTCATGCTCCTGGCTCCCCGTGACCGCAGGTGGTCCAGGAGGCCCCTCCTCAAGCCAGCATCAGGCTTGGCGGAGCAGGCATGGGCGGGGGTTATGGGCAGGGTCCGCCCCAGGCACACAGCCGGCCCATTCCGCGGACGCCTCTGGCTTCAGACCACCCCCAGAGCCCTACCCCTTCCCTTCCTGCACCAACCCTGCCTGCAGAGCGGTTCCTGGCCCCCCGCAAGGTCAGCCGCACTCAGACCTTCAGAGGCTTTGGGCTTTAGGAAATGCAATGGTTTCACGCATTTCCAAGGCAGTTTTAAACCCAAAAAGTAATTCTCTAGGCGGGAAGAGCTTCACGTTCTGGGCTCACCCATGGAGTGGATAGTGCTTCTTGGACCTTCAAGGCATCCATGTAGGATGAGCCTGTTTATGCTGGAATATATATATACATATGCTTGGTTCGGCAGGGAAGCTCCAGGATGAAGAACAGCCGCCCTTCTGTGCTATTGCACTTGTGAACCAGGAACATTTATTTTTCACTTAAAAAGAAAACGTATTGTTATTATCGACACTAAATGAGCAAACCCTTTTAAACAGTTTAGAGAGAAAGGAAGAGAGTTTTATTCAACCACCTCAGGACAGCTGCCTGGGAGACACAATCTTCAGAAAGAAGGGAGTGCTCTGGGGAAGGAACATCTGGGGCAGGTTTATATATTTGTTCTGTGTTGTTTTACATACAGAGTTACACATCGTCATGAGGGAGAACATTCCAGAAAGTTATAGAATTTTTCTTATGGGAGCCAGAGAGTTTCTTTCATTTTTCTTATCTTTATGTTTGCAATGGCATTTTTGGGTTATCTTTTTCTTCTCAAACCAGATGTACAATATGTGCTTGGGACAGAAATAGGACCTATGCTCTAAGGTTTTGCCCATTCAGAGCTTGGTAAAATGTTAAAGGATAGCTTCTCTGGGAGCCCAGGATCTGGGCCCATGGATGGTAAAAGATAAAAATTTCCATTATCATTAGAATTACTACTCAAGGGAGGAACTTGAGACAAAAGTAACTTTAACGATAGTACCAAGAAATCAAAATGATGCCTACAGAAGTTTACCTGTTCCATGGTCCACACAGGTAACAGAGGGGCTCAGAGATGCTGGGCTCCTCCCCTTCTCCTGCCCAAATCTCTGAAGCACACAGATAACTTAAAGTCAGAATTTTAGAACTACTAGACATCTTAGAGATGTCTGGCACCATTCCTTGGACTACAGAATAAAACAGAGTAGCTCATTTTCACAGCACTAATGGAAACACGAAGTGCTCCTAAAGCTTGGATACGCTGTCTCAGTTCCTTCCTTGCTGATTTTGACTAATGTAAGTCATAGTCATACCATATAAACACTACGATGGTTGGGAAGGAAATAATCGTAGCTAAGGGACTATTTTAGCTGTGTTTATAAGCACTGTCTCACTTTGTAGAAGAGGCTGAGCTGAGTGTTTTTAAATACTATTTCAGACCTGTCTTACGGTACACTCTGATCATACCAGAGCCTGAATCAATTTAAAAAAGAAAGTTCTTTCAGTAACTGTAATATTAGAAAAATATTATAATGTCTCTATTTCTAGAGATCGTGGAGTATCTTACTCAAAATCCTTCAATTACGATGGGCAGAGGTTAAAAGGCCAACTGAATTTATTCCAGTTGGCCACACAACAGAAAAATCCTGATCCTTGATATGTTTCCAGATAGAGAAGACCAGACATAAGAGGGAAATAGCAGGGCACCTGGGTGGCTCAGTTCGTTAAGCGACTTCCCTCAGCTCAGGTCATGATCCTAGAGTCCCAGGATCGAGTCCCAAATCAGGCTCCCTGCTCGGCGGGGAGTCTGCTTCTCCCTCTGACCTTCCCCCCTCTCACACTCTCTCATTCTCTCTCTCTCTCAAATAAATAAGTAAAATCTTAAAAAAAAAAAAGTGGGAAATAGTACCGTGTATGGAATAACAAGGGATTTGGAGTCAGTTTGGAGATCCCACTTAGGTCTCTGACACTCAAATCCTCTGTGACTCGTATCGTTTCTGAGCCCCTGTCTAACCATCTAGAAAATGTGACTAATAATACCTACCTCATAGTTTAGAAGTTTAAGAGGAAGAATTCCACAAAGAGCCAGTGTGATGGCACTCAACAGCAGGTGCTCAGGAAGCCATAATTACTATTTGGATCTATTTATTTTCCAGAAAAAAGAACACATGTGGAAACCCTATTTCTAATAGATGACACACAAGATGATTTTCAAACCTTAAGGAAGGTCAAGAAGCTGCTATTGTGTCATATTTCACTCAGAAATCATGTTGTTGGACTGGTGAGGACAATACAATAGCACCATCGTCACTAGGAGTGTGGAGCTTCCCATTTCCATATGGCCATGTTGTCCCCCTTAGCTCAGGCCCACCAGAAAGGGCAGCCGGGGGCGACCATATACCAAGGCTGCCAGGTGTGGCTGAGGCAGGCAGAACTCAGACTTAAGCTTCAACTCCTGTCTACCTTATTTATAGTGCTCTTCATGGATAGAATGCCATTGTCTGTGAGCTCCGATGTAGGAAAGATCGAAAATTTCCATTGTGATTCCCTCTCTGACACTTAGGATATGTAGCAAAGTTACATTTAAGTTTTAAACATTGAGGGACTTCCTGGTTTTCTTTTCATTATGACTATGGCTCAATTCCCCTGTGGTCGAAGAATATAACCTAGCTAATTTCAGGCTTTTAAAATGTGTAGACTTGATTCACGGCCCAACGAATCGTCTATTTTGTTAAATATTCTAGGACCACTTGAAAATAATGTATTCTGCTCTTACTATGTAATGTTCCATATATGTCAATTAGATCACATTTCTTACCAATGTTTTGTCTGCTTTCCTATCAGATATTGAGAAAGGTATATTAAAATCATCAAACAATGCTACTCTATTCATCATTACATTGGAGAATCTCCCAAGTGTTATAAGCCAAGAGAAACAAAAAGAATAACAATTGAGGAGATAATTGTGACTATTCACAGATAATATGATAGTGTACATAGAAAATCCAAAGTAGTCTATAAATACACTACTAAAATTAAACATGGAAAACTTGCAAATCTTAGAACCAAGGAAGCAATACAGAAAGCAGCCAGGGGGAAGAGATTTCTTACGTACGGAGGGAGGAACATCAGAATAACATCAGAATAACACCAGGGAACTGGCAAGCCAGAAAGGGCTGGAAAGACATGTTCACGGTACTAAATGAGAACATGCAGCCAAGGATACGTAGCCAGGGAAATGTTGCAAAAGAAAACCAAACTTGGGGCATCACAATGCCTGACTTCAATCTATATTACAAATCTGTGACAGGATGGTATTGGCACAAAAACACATAGATCAATGGAACAGAATGGAGACCCCAGAAATGGACCCTCAAAACTCTATGGTCAACCAATCTTTGACAGATCAGGAATGAATGTCCAATGGAAAAAAGACAGTCTCTCCAATAAATGGTGCTGGGAAAATTGGACAGCCACATGCAGAAGATTGAAACCTGACCATTCTCTTACATCATTCACAAAGATAAACTCAAAATGGATGAAAGACCTCAAAGTGAGACAGGAATCCATCAAACTCCTAGAGGAGAACAGAGGCAGTAACCTCTTCGACATCAGCCACAGCAACTTCTTTCAAGACATGTCTATAAAGGCAAGGGAAACAGAAGCAAAAATGAACTTTTGGGATGTCATCAAGATAAAAAGCTTCTGCACAGCAAATGAAACAGTCAACAAAACTAAGAGGCAACCCATGGAATGGGAGAAGATATTTGCAAATGACATTAGAGTTGAAGGGCTGGTATCCGAGATCTAGCAAGAACTCAAACTCAACACCCCAAAAACAACAACAAAATAATAATAATAATCCAATCAAGAAATGGGCAGAAGACATGAACAGACATTTCTCCAAAAACGACATAAAAATGACTAACGTTACCATCACTAGCCATCATGGAAGTTCAAATCAAAACCACAATGAGATACCACCTCACACCAGTCAGAATGGCTAAAATTAACAATTCAGGAAATGACAGATGTTGTGAGGATGTGGAGAAAGAGGAACCCTCCTTACACTGTTGGTGGGAATGCAAGAAGGTACAGTCACTCTGGAAAACGGTATGGAGGTTCCTCAAGATGTTAAAAATAGAACTACCCTACTAACTAGCAATTGCACTACTGGGTATTTACCCCAAAGATACAGATGTAGTGAAAAGAAGGGGCACCTGAACCCCAATGTTCATAGCAGCAATGTCCGCAATAGCCAAACTGTGGAAGGAGCTGAGGTGCCCTTCAACAGATGAATGGATAAAGAAGATTGGTCCATATATACAATGGAAGATTACTCAGCCATCAGAAAGGATACATACCTATAATTTGCACTGAAATAGATTGAACTGGAGGGGATTACGCTAAGGGAAATAAGTCAAGCAGAGAAAGACAGCTATCATATGGTTTCACTCATATATGGAACATAAGGAATAGTGTGGAGGACCACAGTGGGAGGGAAGGAAAATTGAATGGGAAGAAATCAGAGGGGGAGACAAACCACGAGAGACTCTGGACTCCAGGAACCTAACTGAGAGTTACAGAAAGGAGGGGGATGGGGAGATGGTGTATCTGGGGGTGATGGGTATTAAGGAGAACACATGTTGTGATCAGCACTGGGTTATATGCAAAGAATGAGTCATTGAACAGTACATCAAAAACTAAAGATGTACTATATGTTGGCTAACTGAACGTAATTAAATAAGCAAATAAATAAATACGCTTTCTACATGAAAAACAAATAATAATGAATACAGAATTTCAGACTTGCAAATGAAATGTTCTCAAGATATGTATCACAGCAGTGTAAATAGACTTCACACTACCGGACTTTATACTCAAAATGTTTAAAATGGCAAAATCAATGATATGATTTTTTACAATTTTTTTCCTTTTTTATTATGTTATGTTAATCACCATATATTACATCATTTTTCCCTTCCTACTATCTTCTTCTTTTTTCTTAACATATAATGTATTATTTATTTCAGAGGTACAGGTCTGTGATTCAACAGTCTTACACGATTCACAGCGCTCACCATAGCACATACCCTCCCCAATGTCTATCACGCAGCCACCCCATCTCTCCCAACCCACCCCCACTCCAGCAACCCTCAGTTGGTTTCCTGAGATTAAGAATTCCTCATATCAGTGAGATCTTATGATAGATTTTTTACTATTTTTAAAAGTACATTCTGTATGATTCCATTTTTATAAAGATTTTATTAATTTATTTTAGAGAGAGAGCGTGGCACGAGAGTGGTAGTAGACACAGGAGGTGGAAGAGAGAATCGTGAGCCCGCGCTGCCCTGGACCCAGACCCTACGTGGGGCTCGATCCCACACCATGAGATCACATCCTGAGCCAAAATAAAGAGTCGGCTGCTTAACGGACTGAGCCACCATCCATCTCCTTGGGCATTATAATTGGTGCATTCCCTACTCTCTCCACCACCGCTGTGCTGAACACTCCTGAAAACACATCTGTGAAAAACCGGCCAGAGTTTCCAGGGGTGAGTCTGAGGCCAAGCACTGCCAGGTGATGGGTGCACCCGTGGCCTGGGATGGGTGATGCTCACTGTTTTCCAGGCCTGGGGTGCCCAACACCCTTCTTTCCAGGGGCCCTGCAGGGGACCCCCATGTCCTCAGGTACCTGAGGTCAACCCGGCCCAGGAATTCACTTTCTCTAGCAGAGGACAGATGGGACTTCTTTCTCTGGCCAGGAGTGTGAACCCTGATCCCAGGAAAGGAGAGCTCTCCTGGACTCCCCACCCAGCCAGGCAGCTGTGGCCATGATGTATGTGACGGAGCCAGAGCAGCTGGGACTTGGAGGGAATGAGTGCCTTAAACCAGCCTTGTGCGGAGCATGGGGGAGCAACAGCCCCTGCTTCCTGGGGAGCAGTGATGTGTGCGAAAGGAAGGAGGCTGGGGTGGAGCCTTCCAAGCCACACCACGGTCTCTGCCTTGGTTCTGAAACCAGCAGGAAGGGAGCTCCAAGGGCAGAGACCAGACTCCAGGAGGATGCCTATCCGGGGAAAGGGGGTCCGCTGGAGGGCAGTGAAGCAGCCAGCCCCACCGACCCACAGGCCATTTGCACAGGATCACCTCCTGCACTTCCTCAAAACGTTCTCCGTCTTCGTGTGTGGACAGTGACTGGGCCACTCAGGGCTGGTGCAATTCCAGAGGAGGACTAGAAACTTTTCAGGGCTTGCTCATGGGTCAGAGGACCACCGCCAAAGAAGCAGAGGATATCCCTCTTCCTCCAGAGCTGGGTAAGGCAGCCAGCGTCCTGGGGCGGGACTGGGTCCAGGAGTGTGTTCTTTCTGAAGCCCCTGCATTCCGTGGGCATTGCTATGCCTGAGAAAGGCCCCCTCAGCCCCAGAGTCAGAAGCAGTGAGGAGCGGTCTCCAACCCTGGCCCAGGATCACGACCCGAAACCATCCTGTCTTTGGGAGGAGAGGTCTCCTGCAGGACGCAAGGAGGGGACTGGTCCCTCTCCCCTCCCCAGGTCCAGGACTCCCGGGACCTGCAAGAGCTCTTCATCTGAGGAGGAGTCATGGAGAGCAAGTGTGTCTCATCAGCCCAGCAAGTGAAATAACCAAACCCCAATGCTCAGGTTCTAACAGAAGCAGAATTTCAATGTACTGTTTGGGGGCCGCCTCCTCCCCTCTTACGTGGCCTTGGGGGACCCCAAGGAAAGTCTTCTTTGTTCTCCTTCCCTCAGAGAGAGGAGCTGGCACCGTGTGCCGGGGTCCCCACCGTGTCCCAGTGCTGAGGAAGAGCCACAGGCAGGGGCCTGGTGTCAGGAGTGTGGTCGGCCACTGCTCCTGGACTCCCAGCCAGGGGCCTGGCAGCTGCATCAAAGAGATGAATTGCTTTTGGGGGAAGGAGTGCTCACTGCCCACACCGCTCACGATCCCCCTCTGCACTCTGCAATCCAGGCTCTGTGTCCAGCTTATGTCGATCACCAGCACTCCACATGTTCCTGCCATGAGAGGGATCATTCAGCATCACCCCATCCCCATTGCACAGAGGAGGAGAGCGAGGCCCAGAGAGGGGAGGTAAATGTCTCCAGCCCCAGAGCTGGTCAGCAGAGAAGCTGGAAACCAGCCCTCCAGAGCCCCTGCTAGACTAGCCAGAAACTCCATGAGTTGAAAGCGAGCCCTCCCCTGCCTGACCAGCCACGCACTGGCCCCTGACCTTCATGATGGTCTGTTCTTGACCGTAAAGGTGAGCTGGCCGACTAGGAGGGGGAGTCCAGCTGGTGGGACAGGCTGTAGCTACAGGACAGAGTGACATGTCTGAGCTAGCAGGAGCCACACTCTGGTTTCCCTCCCGGAGCCTGCCTGGGAGCTGGAATCTGGGTGCCTTAGGGGCCAGCACACAACAGGGTCTGCACTGACCAGGGATCCATGGCCCCCAGGGAGAGTCCACTCGGCCCTCTCCCCGCTCCTGCCTAGCCTCACCTCTCCTCACTTTGGGGCTGCAGGACCCGGAACCAGGCCCCATAGGGATGCCTCGGTTCCAGCTTGTAATGATTTTGTAGATCCTGGAGCCCCTGGATTTCCTGGGGCATGAGGGAGGACAGGCTGTGGACCAGGACTGGGCTGGGGAGGATGCAAGGCCTTGTGGAGAGTGAAGGATGGGGCAGAGGCTGAGTCCTGGGGCCACTGCTCATGTCTAAAAAGGGCTGAAATCCCTGAATGCCCACGGGGTCCCTCATTACAGTAACGACCCCCTTCACACTCGGGCATCCTGCTGGTGGACCCCTCCACCCCGGCCTCCTTCCCGCCCCTCTGACTCCATCTGGGGCTACAGCCAGGGACAGGCTGGACCTCTGTCCCGGATCCTGCCAGGAAGACAAGGCAGAAGGAGTAGAGGAGAAGGGGAAGGGGCGGACTGATTTTCTCCCTGTCCTGAGTCAGCCTCCACTGATGCCTCCAGGTCCACTGGCCCAGCCCTTCACTTAGCTGGACCCTGAAAGGGAGTCTGCATTCCAGGGCACCTGGGGTGGGGGGCTATTCAATGACCTGTGCATCCCCAGATGTCCTACCCATCTGGCCTTTCACCCTAAGGCCTGCCGCACAGGGTGGACGTGCTTGCGGGCCCAGCGGACTTGCGGAGCCACAGAGCAGTCGGCTGTGGTGAGTGAATGTGGGGGACCGGTCAGGTGCAGAGCCATGGGTCTCGTGTACATCCGCTGCAGGGCTGGTTCACCATACGGTTGCTGCATGCAGGTCTCCTTTGCACACCTGGCCATGACACACCTGGCTGGCCCACTCCGTGGGGAGACCTGGGTGCCTGGTACACCTGTACCCCATGTACCTCTGGGGGAACGGCCACGTTCAAGCGTTTCCATGTCCAACCCTCAGGGACAGTTGGGAACCTGGGTCAAGAGAGGCAGGTACTGGCCCAAGACAAATGAGGGGTGCAGAGCCAAAGGAGCAGGGCTGCTCTCCTGTTATAGACCAGCCCCAACACTCCCATGAGGTTCGCTTTGGGTGTGAGAGCCCCTCAGATCCTCGGGGATAGCTACCCACCCCGTCCCATGTGGGGACATGACCTTGACATCCCCAGGCATGTAGAAGCATGTGCACCTGCAAACCCACCCACACACACCACTCTGACTGCCCAGCTGGGGGTCAGAAGGGGAGGACACCCTGGGAGCGAGGTGGGGGACAAGGGGGAAAGAAGAAAGATGTTGGAGACAGCTGGGCCATGGGGCACGGCAGCAGGACTCCTGGCAAGGACCCAGATCCAGAGCATGGGGAGGAGAGACAGGCCAGGCTGATGGTCAGGGGTCCCCAAGGGACCCAGGGGGTTGCCAGGGCACTGGGAAAAGACAGGGTCTGGGTTCCGGTGTCCACCACCACCCTGGGCACTTGGGAGTAGGAAGAGATACCCACCCCCAAGTCCAGAGGGCTATAGCACAAAAGGCCTCAGCTTACTCTGCTATCACTTGGGCTGCAGAGATGCAGTGTCCCAAGGGACCCACAGGCTTGTAGAAGAGCCTGTTGGCCTTGGATTTCCATCCCCGACCCCCTGTGATCCCAGTCTTGGGAAAATGTTTTCTACCCCCTCGAGGTCCTTCTCAGCAGAGGACAGAATCGGGGCTTGGGGGGCTGAGGAGCTGGCTACGCAGAATGTGGCAGAGCCCTGGGCCACCAGTCTGGAGACCAAGTTCAGGGCCCTCCTTGTGGCAGCCTCAGGGTCCCCATTTGGAAGAGGATCCAGAATCACTGCTCTGGTCAGGGTGAGGAGGCCTTAGGAAGGAATCGAGCACCAGGACTGGAGAGGGAAACAGGGACAAGGGAGGCTTCTGAGGTTTCTCACATCGCCCATGGAACCCACAGATCCTGCTCCTGTGAGAGACACACAGACACAGAGACAGAGAAGGAGACAGAGAATGAACACAGGACAGAGGGAACCAGGAGAGGTCATAGACTTTCCTCCACCAGCTTGGAAATGACATCCTGGCATTTTGTGCCATTCCAGAGAGCGCCGTCACACAGGCCATCCACCCGGGAGGGGAGGGGATTCCACAGGGATGTGTGACCAGGATTCAGGGGTGCCAGGGGCCACTGTGGGGACTGCCCAGCACACGGGCACAGACGAGGCCCTGGGACCTGAGCCTAACCCTAATGGGAGGCCCTGGAAGTCTGCGTCACCAGGGGACAAGGTCAGAATCAGTTCATTACTACTTCCCATGGGGGCTGGCACATAGGCAGGAGGGGGGTGGCTTTGCCTGGACCCCAGAGCAGATTCAAGCCCCTCTGAGCTGTGTTCCATGCCAAGCCCAGCTCCTTGGCTCATCTTGCATTGCCAAGTATGCCCCAGCCTCTTGTGATAGAAGGCACGGAACATGTGTAGAGGTCCTACCCCTGATAGCATCCCTAGAAGTAGAAGCCAGAATACTCCGATGTGCAGATGGGGAGCCTGGGGGGCCCTGAGAGGCACGGGGTCTGTCCAGGGCCATAGCCCTGGACATGCGCAGGATTCCGGACTGAACCCAGCTCTGTGTCCTCACAGCAGGGACACCGCCTGCACCCAGGCCTCCCGGGGGCTGTGTGGGTGTCACTGTATGGATAGGGCATGGGAGGAGGGTGAGCATTGAGCAGCGGGGTAGGGGGGCCCTCAGGGGGCTCTTGTGTGAGGAGGAAGTTGGGTAAGGGGACCCCAGGCAGTGGTGAACTCACTTCCTTGACAACAGAGCCCAAAAGAATTTGGAACCCCTGTAACCAGGCACCCACATTCCACAGACAGCCCTCTGCCCAGCTCATTTCATTGGAGATCCTCAAAGCAAGATGTTCGCATGTTGCCTGCCGAAGTCCAGAGGCTGCAGGCGGAAGAAAGCACGCCCTGCAAATACTGTTCCCCGCTGGGGATTTCATGTCAGGGCTCCCCACCGCCTCTGGCCATTTGGCCTGAAAGACAGAAAGGTGACACCAGGAGGCCCAGAGCCGGCCACCCAGCCCCACTCGCTCCGATCTGACCTGTGTAGCCCCAGGTGCCCTCCCTCTGTGTGTGTGTGTGTGTGTGTGTGCGCGCACGCTTGTGTGTGAGTCTGGGCGTGTGTGTGTGAGTGTGTGTGTAAAGAGGGGTCATGGGGGTGGGGCCACCCTGAGCAGATGCAGGCTGATGAGGGGTCAGATACCCAGTGGGCAGGTCATGTTCAAGGTCAAGGCTGGCTGTATAGGATGGGGTGTGTGGGCGCTGCCTTTCTGCCCAAGGTTGATCACGATAGCCCTGCAGGGATGGGTCACTGCATCCCGGGTGCAGGGCTGTGCACGCACAGGTGTGGGTCTGATCTGGGAGCAGCATGGTGACTGGGCAGGAGGACAGAGCAGATGGCCGGGCAGGGCTGTGATGCCTTGGGGCCGGCTACCGGTCCCTGTCTTTGCAGAAGGCCACAGAGGACATGGAGAGGCAGCTGGCAGACATGCCCTCCTCCCTGACAGAGGGGTTGACCCCAAAGGCATCCCAAGAAACAGGTGCTGGGGATTGCCAGGCAAGACCTCCGACACCACGCGGACCGCTGTCCCAGGTGGTCGGCCACCGGACAGTGGTCCAGGAGCCGGAGACCACGGAGGCCGAGGCCGAGGTTGAGAAGGCTGGGGCTGGGTGTTTGTGGTGTGTGGGGACAGGTCGGTGCTGGCCCAACAGGGAGGAGCCCCCAGAGGCTGGTGTGGGGCAGGAGCAGCGACTGGGCACAGAGCACACAGTGGGTGGACTGCAGTCAGAGAGATGTCCCCATGAAGGTTCCTTCCCGGCTGTGGCTTATCTGGGAGACCCTGGGCTGGGCTCTGTCTTTGCAAAGGCCCATGGAGAGTAAACACGGGGGTGAGCTTTTCTCCTATCACAGCTGCTCCACCACCTGAGGAGCTAGAGCTGGATCTGGAGGGAGGGCTGGTGCCTAGAGTGACTTCAGGAGGATACCAGGAGCTGACAGGTGACCCGGCACCTGCCCACGGAGAGCCTGGCGCAGTCCAGGAAGAACTGGCACCTGCTCCTGCCCCAGCCCCTGCCCCTGCTACAGTTCCTGCCACTCCCCCTTCCCCCACCCCAGCCCCTGCCCCTGCCTTGCACCCGGATCCTGCCCTGCCCCTGCCACAGCCCCTGCCCCTTCCTGTACTCTTGTTCTTGCCCCTGCCCCTGTTCCTGCTCCTGCCCCTGCCAGAGCCGCTGCCCCTTCCCCTGCCCCTGCCAGTGGTCCCGTTCCTGCCCCTGACCCAGATCCTGTCCCTTATCCTGCCCTGGATCCTGCACCTGCCACTACTGCTGACCCTGTCCCTCCCCTTACCCCTGCCCCTGCCCCTGCTCTTACCTCTGTCCCTGCCCCCATCCCTGCCCCTATCCTGAGTCCTGCCCCTACCCCTGCTCCTGCAGGGCTCCCACAGCCACATCCAGAGCCCACAGCCCTGCAGGGAGAGCTCCTTGTACAATTAACCTTAGTTCCATCGCCGGAACCCGAGACCGCGCCAGATTGTTTCAGACCCTCCCACTGTGTTCTTTTCTCTGGTACATATTAACTGTTATTTTATCCTTCCATGTCCTATATACTGTTTATTATTTGTTTTAAATAAAATTACTTGTTTTCAATTGAACACGTCTTCAGCATTAAGTACATGCCCAACGCTGTGCCACCACACCCCAGAACATTGCTGCACAATATCTCATTCCCAAAGGAGTCCCCGAACCAGAAGCCCAACCTGCCCATTTGTCCTCCAGTCCAGACCCCGGCGACCCCTAAGCTGCTTTCTCTCTCTGTTCCTTTACCTTTTCATGATGTTTCTGTAAGTGGAATCACATAATAGGGGCCTTTGTGTCTCCCCCCCTATTTTCAAAGGGGACTCGTTTTCTTCTGTGTTTATTTGTCATAAAATTTCCCTTATTTGATATTGAAATCCCTGATGGATTACACATCAGATGGAATCATAGAGGCCACATTAGGAATTATGGGCACAATCTCGGGGCCGAGACCCCTGGTCCTGCTGGGACAACACAGCCTGATCCCAGACAGGACAGGGCTGGTTCCTCCTGAGACCCACACAGAAACCAGGGAAATGCAGAAAGCTGGAAGACACACCACAAAGGGCAAAAGCATTGCTCACAACCCAAGGCCAGAGAAAGTGTTCACCTGACTCTGGTCCAAACCATGCTCCAAGTCAATGGGTTCCACAGGGATGGAGACCAAACACATGCAAGTCCAAAGCGGAAGGATAGGCATGCAGGGAATATGTGTCAGAGATGCGGAGGCTCCTGGGGAAGGACTCCGGCAAAGGAAAACCTATGGAGGCAGCGCTGGTCACCCTCAGACCGGCAGGTGTCTGGTCTGGGGAGAACGTGAGGAAGCGGAGGTCCAATGCAGGCCCCCTGGAGAGAAGGGTGACAGGCACCCCTGTCTGGGAGAACAGTGAGCAGCACCCATCCCAGGCCACAGGTACACCCATCACCTGGTATGCTCAGCCTCGGACTCACCCCCGGAAACTCTGGCATGGTTTTTCACAGATGTATTTTCAGGAATGTTCATCAGAGCAGTGGTGGAGAGAGCAGGGAATGCAACAACACTAATGCCCAAGGAGATGGAAGGGATCCACGGTCCCAGTCCTCATGATAGCATGCCCTGCAGCTACTGTCCGGGTGTCATCCGGGGCACAGGATCTGGGAAGCCCCTCTTGAGACCACCTCCGGCCACCCTGTTCCTGGGAACATTGAGAATTGTTTGAGGAGGAGTGGGAGAGGATCCAGGATGACAGCGGGTCCGAGAAGGAAGGTCAGCACTGGGAGGACAGATGGACGTGCCCTGAGCCACCCTCCAGGGTCCGGACTGGGATGCCTTTGGACCTTACCCCAAATAATGGCTCCTGAGGTATGGCTCCAGCTTCTGTGGTTTCATTCCCTCCCTCCCTGCATCATTTATTCACTCCCTCATTCATTCTCCCCCTCTCTCCTTCACCTCCACCCCTCCCTTCCCTCCCCCACTCCCTCCCTCCCTGCCTCCCTCCCATCCTCCCTGCCTCCATCCCTCCCCTCTATCCCTCCCATCCTGCCTTCCCTCCTCCCTCTCACCCCTCCCTCTCCGGATCCTGCCTCCCTTCCATCCTCCCTTCCCTCCTCCCTCTCTCCCTCTCTCCCATCCTCCCTCATTCAGCAGAGGATCTGGGGTCCCTGATGTGTACTGAGCACTGGGGAATCATCAGTGAGCACCCCCAACCCACATGGTCACGTCCACTGTGGGAGGTGACGGGGGAAGTCCTCAGGGCTAGCAGTGGTGATGAGCACCAGGAATCTGCTCCTGAAAACAGGTCATTTTGCACCAAGAAACGAATGGAGAGACCCATCCTTAGCCATTCCTCTAGATAATACTAGTCCTGAAAAGTGATGAAAAGTAAGTATATCCTAGACTTCATGCGATGTGAGTTCTAATGGCAGGTACACACTAAATCCTAGAACCAACAAAGAGTAAATCATCCAGTGTTGACTGGGGTGTTGTGACCCAACTTTTCTGACCAAATGACAGCGTTTCAGCCAATATCTCCAAGGCCTCCTAGTGTTCCCAAGGGCCTCTGTGATCCTTTGGTCCTTCCATTGACCTCCTTGGGAAGCTCTGTCCTGTCGTCTTCCTTGTCTCCTGCCTCTTCGGGGACCCTTCTGTGTCTTCGCCCTCCCCCCAACCGGGCCGCCCTCACCAGAATTCCCCATGCCCCTTGGCTGTGCGCCAGCATCCCACAGCGGGCCCCATGAGACCAGTGCCTTTTGCAAGTCCCGTGCGCTCCCTCTGGGATCACTTGGCATCTCTCTTGCAGCGGCCTGCGTCTTCCTGCGCTGGATCTCTTCTGAGCAGTCTGTGAGGCTGCACTGTGCCCATGTCATGGGCACGGAAGCGAGAGTCCAGAAGGTCCAGATGACCTGGTCCCAGTCTCACCATGTGGAGCCTGGGCAGAGTGTGGTCCCTGAGCAGAGGAGGACTTGGGCCCAGGGAGCCTGAGGGAGAATGTGGTACAGTGAGCCCACAGGAGGAGAGTGAGCAATGTACGGGCCTGGTGCTCAGACCTGCTGGGAGATCACATCGCACTGGCTCTGTCCCCAGGGCTGGAGGTTGTCAGGGTATCCACCCGAAAAGGTTGCAGGCTGGCAGGGACTGCCAGGAGAGGAGGCACCTGGTGCAGGAGAGAGCCCTCTGCAGAGAGGAAGGGGCAGGTGTTCCCCAGCAGCTGGAGGAACATGGGGTAGTCACCCTCCCAGGCTGCAGGCTGGCAGGGACTGGCAGGAGGAGGCGCACCTGGGCAGGAGTGAGCCCTCTCCAGAGAGGAGGGGGCAGGTGCTCCCCCAGCAACTGAAGGAACTTGGGGTAGTCACCCTCCGAGGCTGCAGGCTGGCAGTGACTGGCAGGAGAGGAGGCACCTGGTGCAGGAGAGAGCCCTCAGGCAGAGAGGAGGGGGCAGGTGCTCCCCCAGCAGCAGGGGCACTTGGGCAGGCTGAGGGGGCATCAGTGGACAGCAGTGCCTGCAGCTGGGGTCTCCACACAGACCCTCTCCTGAGGTTCTGAACAAGTTTGTCTGATGGCCTTTGTCCCCCAAATACAAAGTCTGGCCCGGGACCCACCCCCCTCAAGCCCCAACTCCCAATCCTTTACACTCAGCTCAAGTGACAAAAATGGCCAATAGTTTAGGTGGTGTTGGGTGCACAGGGACATTTGTTTTTGTGGCCCATGCTGTAGAGTGGCTGGCATTTTAAAGATCTCAGGGCTTTGATTCGAAAACGGTAGGATGCCGGGGACCCCAGACAGCTTTCTGGAAACCTGCCTCTGGGCCTTGCAGCCCTCCCATCCCACCAGCGCTGCTCAGAATCCCTCCAGGCCACAGACCCACAGTCTTGGCTCCTCAGATGGCCCAGACAATGTGCCTTCAAAAAGCGATCCTGGTGGGGCTGCGGGACACACTGCAGATTCCACCAAATCCCCCACCCAGAAAGTGAGGGAATCACTGGACCAGCTATCCGAAAACTGACAGGTCAGGGTTCCAAGAAGACACCAGAGGCACAGGAGTAACTGAGGAGCATCTGAAGGCCAGGTAGGGACAGTGAGAATCTCCAATTTTACCTAGGGGCAGCTCCCATCACCCCAACCCTCAGTGGGATGGCTTTACTGGGGGACTGTGGGGGACCATGCTTGGAGGACCCATGGTCCACTGTTAGAAGTCGCCGACTTGATCAGTGAACAGGTGGGGAAACCTGGCCACACCCTGAAGAATTTCTAGAAACAGTAGCCATCTCAGTGGTAGCTGAACTGGGAGGTCAACCTTCCAGCTGCCTGAGGGGAGATCGAGCCACAGACCAGCACACTAGCCAGAAATGGAAGAAGGAGAACAACTTCTTCATTTCATAGTTTCTAAGTCACCGGTTTGTTCGTACGGTCAGTATACTTTGCATCTTGGGAAATCTCTGCCTGTCTAAGGTCATGAAAATGTTCTCCTCATGTTCTCTGCTGGAGAATTTCTTGAAAAATCTTTGGTTTATAGGTAAAAATCATCCGAAAGTGAATTTGGTTGGCACAGCCATGCTGGGAAAAGGATGGATTTTCCCCAAAATACTAAACATAGAACTGTATGATCCCACTATCAGATAGACCTTTTCAGGAAATGAAGTCAGTTTCTCTAAGTAAGATCTGCACTCTCCCACCCCATCTCCCTGAGGAGGGGCGGCCACCCTTAGGAACCCTCCCCTTGAGGCAGGCGCCTCCATGGACAAGGGGCTACCCCAGGGTTGGGAGGTCTCCACAGCAGCACACCCAATATCCTGGATGCTAGGAGACAGAGTATAGCACCAGGCCAGTGAGGGCCAGGACACACGAACCCAAATATGGCACCTTGGCAAATTAAATATAGAAGCTAAAAGAACTTTTGCATAGAGCAGAAGCAAGAAGGCCTCTCTGAACCCCAGCCATCAGCCCTTCTTCCCTTAAGCAGGTCAGAATACTCCCATGTGGAACTTTCTCTCCCCGGACCACAGGGATGATGTGCTTATCACCAGAGTCAAGGAATATATGACCATGGGGTCTATAGGAACACATCAGGTTAAACGAACCCTTATCTTCCTAGTTAACGTCTTTACTGTTTACAAGCCCTATTCCAAACCCCTGTGCCTGTCAATTCTTCACACACTTATTGCTTCTTTGTCTAAAATGTAGAAGAGCTGTCTGCTCCAGTCACCTCTGCTGGTCGTCATGGTTTTGTGAGGCTCCCACCAAAACGATCAATACATTTTGCTTGCTTTTGTCCTGTTCATCTGTCCTTGTCAATTTCCAGACTCAGCCAGGGACCTTAAGAGGGTTGAGGAAAACTTTTTCCTCTCTTGCAACGCTGTGGGGCGTGGGGTGTGGAGTCAGGAAAACCTATCCTGTCTTCCTCGCTTTGGTGAAAACCGACCTCCACTGGGAAGCAGCACAGGACAGTGCATGGCTGGAGGAGCCAGAGAGAGGC
>NW_027397309.1:14300-55101 GCF_003265705.2 Callorhinus ursinus | reverse complement strand
GATTCGGTTCCGGGGCTCCTCAGCCAGGCTGCGGTCAGGCAGCAGACCCCTGCCGCGGCGCTCGCGCTCCCCGGGCCTCGGCCCTGCGTGTCCTCCCCGCATCCGCACCGTCGGTGTCGGGGTGGGGCTCCGCCTGCGTCTCCGCTTCTCTGGGCCTTGCTGACGTGGTGGTTTGAAGAGGAACCGACTCTGCGGGAAACCCGTCACCGCAGCGCAGACCCTCCCTCTCCACACTCAGACCCCAGCCGCGTCTCCTCACCGCCCGCGGGGTGCTTCAGGGCGTGTTACCCCCGACGGGGACACTGTCCCGCGGAACCACCACAGAACCCTAAGTGAGGACGTCATCCCGGTGCCCACGTTATAACCCAGGCCACGGGCCCACTTCCCCTGTGGCCACCTGCCCCAGGGTCTGACGCGTCCTTTCCATTCGGATCCAGTTCTTTCTGGAACTGCTCCCGACACGCTGCCTTTTTTGGGTGACCTTGGTGGATGTAAAGAGCGTGACGGTTCCAGTCTGGGTGGACGGTCGTGGCTCGTAACTGGGGCTGTTTTCAGTGTCCGTCCCCGTCGTGACCTGCATCGGTCCCTCATTCCCTTTTTCACTGTGACTGTGACCCCTCAGAACGTGTCAGGTGCACAGTTCTCGGCCGTAGCTGAGTTCCCGCAGTGGCACGTCATTCTCCAGAACTTCTTCCTTCTCCCCGAGGGCGGCTCTGTATGCGGGAGACACCAGCTCCCCATCCCCCTTCCCCTCGGCCCCTGCAGCCACATTCTACTGTGTGTCTCAGGACACTTCATGTAAGTGGTACCACAGGGCGTCTGTCCTTCTGTGACTGGCTGATGTCACTCAGCGTGATGACTTCCAGCTTCATGCGTGTTGTCGCCTGTGTCAGAGCCCCCTTCGTTTTTAAGGCTGAATCGTGTTCCATTGTGTGTACACCACGTTTTGTTTATCCATTCGTCTGTCAGTGGACACTTGGGTTGCTTCCCCTTTTGGCTATGGTGAAAAATGCTGCTCTGAATAAGGGTACTTCTCCTTTCAATTTTGGGGGTATCTAGGAGTATAATTGTTGAACCATATGGTAATTCTCCTTTGATCTATTTGCCTAAATGCCAAAATATTTTATACATAGACTGCACCATTTTTCACAAGCAAGGTATAAGGGTTTCAGTTTCTCAACATCCTTTCCAAAATTTGTTATTTTAGTTTTCTTGATTATAGTGATTCCGTTGTGTGTAAAAGGACATCTAACTGGTTTAAATCTTCATTTCCAAAAAGACTAAGGATGTTTAACATCTATTCATGTGCTATTCACCATTTGTATGATTTCGTTGGAGAAAGGTCTATCCAACTCTTTTGTCTATTTTAAAAAATGGGTTGTCTTTTTGCAGAGGAGTTGTAAAAGCTCTTTACATATTCTGGGCAACAGACTTTTATTAGATACATAATGTACACATATTTTCTTCCATTTGGCGGGCTATCTGTTCACGTTCCAGATAGTATCTTATGATGTACAAAGATTTTTAATTTTTTTTTCTACATTTCTTTTTTAAGAGTGAGTGAGTGTGCGAGTGGTCAGGGGCAGAGTGGAAGGAGAGAGAATCTTAAGCAGGCCCCACACTCAGTGTGGAGCCTGACGTGGGCTCGATCTCATGACCACGAGATCATGATCTGAGCCAAAATTAACAGTCGGATGCTTAACCAACTGAGCCACCCAGGCACCCAGAACAGATTTTTAATTTTCAGGATATTATTTTATCTATTTTTTCTTTGCTTTCTTACGCTTTGGTGTCAGATCTAATAGCATTGCTAGATCCAAGGTTATGAAGATTTATCCCCATTTATTTCTTCTAGAGTTTATAGTGTTACCTCTTACATTTAAGCCTTTAATATATTTTGAGTTAATGTTTATATGTGGTGTGAGGTAAAGGTCCAGTTTCATTCCTCTGTACATGGATAGCCAATTGTCTAGCACCCTTTGTTGAAAAGACCATTCTCTCCCCCAGTGTAATGTTGTCCACCCTTGTGAAAATTCAGTGGAAAATAGATGAAGGGGTTTATTTCTGGGCTCTCAGTTAAATCCCACTGATCTGTATACATATCTTTTTAAAAAAATTATTTTATTTCTTTATTTTCTAAAATGTTTTAAATTTAAATTCAATTAACGTATAATGTATTATTTGTTTCAGGGTGAATGCATACCTTTATGACAGTATCAAAATGTTTTATTTACTGGTGCTTTGTATTAATATTTGAACTTTGGAAGAATGACCTTTCACCTTTGATTTTCTTTGTCAAGATTGTTTTGGCAATTTTGTGGTCCCTTGAAACTCCATATGACTGTTAGGATTAGCTTGTGCAGTTCTTTCCAAAGGCCTTTGTGAATTTTCTTGGGAACACATTGAATTTCCACATTGCATTGTGTACTATTGCCCTCTTATCAATAGTATGTCTTTTCATCGCCGTGGAGTCCTCAGATTTATTTAGGTGTCCCTTTCATTCAGCAATGTTTTGTAATTTTCAGTGTACAAGACTTGCCTCTTGATTACATCTGTTCCTAAGTATTTTGTCAATGTTAATTTTCCCTAAAATGGAAATGTTTTCTTAAATTATTTTTGGATGATTCATGGCTAATGTATACAAATAAGACAGATTCTTGTGTATTGATATTAACTGGCTGTAATCATTTTTTGTTGATTGTTTAGGAAGCTCTGTATATAAGATGATGTCATCTCTGGTCTCTGAATAGACCTAGTTCTACTGTTTTCCTCCACAGGTGGATTTCTTGCCTTATCATTCTGGGTAGAACTTTCACTATAATACTGAGCAATGAGTGAAAGCCAGCCTAATGGACTTGTGTTTGATTTTAGAGTAGAGCTGTCAGTCCTCAAAATTGATCATGATGTTTGATTAGAGTTAGGGTTCGGGTTAGGGTTAAGGGTTAGGTTTAAGGGTTAGGGTTATGGTTGGTGACCCTGTGACCCATGAAGTCCGACACTCAGCATGCTGGTGCCAGGAACACTCCCCCTTTGCTGAGCTCCCGGGCAAACCCTGCACGTCCCCTCCCCTGGCTGACACCCTGCAGGTTGTCCCCACCTGTCATGAGTTGAGCACCTTTGGGCACAGCCCTTGTTTCTATGCCCTATACACTGGGTAGAATCAGCTGCATGGGTTTCTAGCCTCTAAGCCTCAGGCTCCCCTTTGTAAGATGGGGTCCTGAGGGCTCCCATCTCTGGGAGCCGAAGGTAGGGAGGCCCTCAAAGGAGATGCACTCAGGCCAGTCCAGGAGGGTGGCTGTTTCTTAAAGCAGCCCAGGCCCTGCCAACTTGAAGAAAGTGCACACGTTCACGGCGCAAATTTTGGGGTCCTGCCGCCAGCCTCTGGCAGTGACCCTTCTCCAGCCCTGTCCCCTGTCCCTGTGGATACATGGTGTTCCTGGCACTCTTCCTGCAGACAGTTGAGAAGCACTTCATGGTGGGACACAGGTTCACATACTACGTCTTCACCAGTCAGTTGCCCGCCAGGCCCCATGTGCCCCTCCGGGAAGGCCGGAGGATGGTCGTCCTCGAGGTGCCCAGCACCCCGCGCTGGGAGGACGCATCCATGCAGAGCACGTGATGATCCGCCGCTTCTGTAAGCAGCTCTTCCTGTCATCGCGCGCTGAAATAAAGTTCTCAGACACCAATCTGAGCGGCCATGCAGGGCTGCCTCTGCAAGTAGGGCAGCAGCAGCTGGTTCTGCACATCGCTTTTATTTCATTTTTTATCAGAAAAGCAAGGGCAGATGCCTCAAAGCGTGAGAAAGGAGGACAAAGGGATGGCAAGTATCCTGAAGCTGTAAAGCAGGCCTGCACCCTCCTCTACACGCAGGCACGCAGGGAGGCCGTCATGGGATCGGGAAAGAGTGGGATGTTTGTGCTACCAAACGGCAGGTGCAGGAAGGGGGGCACGGAGGGTTACATTCTTTCCTGGCTCCTAACCTAGGTCCTGCCCCTGGGGATCATGGGATCCTGCTCCTACCGGGCCATTGTGTTCAGTAGCCTGAGAACAGGAACGCTGCTGACGTTTCAACTGCTTCCACAATCACTCCTTAGGGCTGACAATATATTTTCTAAGATTAACTCCACAATTCCTCCGTGAGGTGGACTACCTGGTGTGCAGAGTGGTGGACATGAAGTTCCGTGACCACGTGAGTATGGAGATCCTGTCCCCCCTCTTTGGCACCCTGCACCCCGGTTTCTACCAGGCGGCCCACAAGGACTTCAGCTATGAGCATTGGCCACATTCCCAGGCGCACATTCCCCAGGGGCAAGGGCGAATTTGACTACAAGGGGGCCTTTTCTTGGAGGTCAGTGGTAGAGGTTAACCAACTGACCTTGACCTGTCACCAGACATTGGGGGTCAACCTGGCGAATGGGATCGAGGCTGTGTGGCATGACGAGAGCCACCTGAACAGGTATCTTTGGACCATAAGCCCATTAAGGTGCTGTCCCCAGAGGACCTGTAGGACCCACAGGTGCTGGGCTGCCCCCGGAGGACCTGTGAGACCCACAGCTGCTGGGATCTCCCCAGAGGACCTGTGGGATCCACAGCTGCTGGGTTGCCCCCCATCATGAAGACGCTGAGATTCATGGCTGTGCCCAAGAATCACCAGGACGGCAGCAGTGGTTAGTACTTGAGGAGTCGTTTTGGTGCCCACCGGGTCTTTCACTTGAGTTAACAGATGAGCCCAAAGGAAGGACGTCATCAGTTAGGAAGTATAGACGAAGGTCAGAGTAGAGGTGGGCAAAGGCCTTTTCAGAGAGCAAGGAAGCTCTGAGCTTCTTCTATACATCTTGCCCTGTTCCTCGCTTCCAGCTGCCTTGCCCTGAGTACTGTCCTTTCAATGAATTGTTCATCTAGTAAGTAACATGTTTCTCTGAGTTCCATGAGCCACTGGAGCAGATTATTCAAAGCTGACGAGGTTGTGGGGACCTCCAATCTGTAGCCCATAGCTCGAAAACAGGGGTGACTTCTCTGCCTAGCCACTGGCTGACCACTAAGTTAACAGCACAGGGATTCAGTAGCCATACACACAGCAAAGAATACAGACTTGACAAAGTTAGTTCAGAAAAGTCACTAAACCAACAGTAGCATCTACAAGGAGAAGCAATCATGAAGCCTGGCGTGGGGAAGGTCCGATGTTCGGGATGCTTCCATTATAATAGTCATAATCACACGCTGGACTTGTCACTGGAGCCAAGTCCCCTGACTGGGGGCCAAGTAGCTCCTACATGTTCCACATGCCTCTCTCTGGCTCCTCCAGCCATGCACTGTCCTATGCTGCTTCCCAGTAGAGGTCCGTTTTCACCAAAGCCAGGAGGTTGGGATGGCGTTTTCTGACTCCCCACTCCCCACCCCACAGTGTTGCAAGAGAGGAAAATGTTTTCCTCAACCCTCTTAAGGTCCCTGGCTGAGTCTGGAAATTGACAAAGACAGATGGACAGGAGAAAAGCAAGCAAAATGTATTGATTGTTTTGGTGGGAGCCTCACAAGACCATGACGACCAGCAGAGGTGACTGGAGCAGACAGGTCTTCTACCTTTTAGACAAAGAAGCAGTAAGTGTGTGAAGAACTGACAGACACAGGGGTTTGGACTAGGGCTCGTAAACGGTAAAGAAATTAACTAGGAAGATAAAGGTTCTTTAACCAGGTGTGTTCGTATAGAACCCGTGGTCCTAAATTCCTTGACTCTGGCGATAAGCACGTCATCCCTGTGGTCCGGGGAGAGAAAGTTCCACATGGGAGCATTCTGACCTGCTTAAGGGAAGAAGGGCTGATGGCTGGGGATCAGAGAGACCTTCTTGCTTCTGCTCTATGCAAAAGTTCTTTTAGCTTCTATATTTAATTTGCCAAGGTGCCATATTTGGGTTAGAGTGTCCTGACCCTCACATGCCTGGTGCTGTACTCTGTCTCTTAGTATCTAGGATATTGGGTGTGCTGCTGTGGAGACCTCCCAGCCCTGGGGTAGCCCCTTGTCCAGGGAGGCGCCTTCCTCAAGGGGAGGGTTGCTAAGGGTGGCCGCCCCTCCTCAGGGAGTTTGGGTGGGAGCGTGCAGATCTTATTCGAGAAACTGACTTCATTTCCTGAAAAGGTCTATCTGATATTGGGATCATACAGGAGTTCTATGTTTAGTATTTTGGGGAAAATCCATCCTTTTCCCAGCATGGCTGTGCCAACCAAAGTCACTTCCGGATGATTTTTACCTATAAACCAGAGATTTTTCAAGAACTTCTCCAGCAGAGAACATGAGGATAACATTTTCATGACCTTAGACAGGCAGAGATTTCCCAGGATGCAAAGTATACTAACCGTAGGAACAAACTGGTGACTTAGAAACTCTGAAATGAAGAACTTGTTCTCCTTCTTCCATTTCTGGCTAGTGTGCTGGACTGTGGCTCGATCCCACCTCAGGCAGCTGGAAGGTTGACCTCCCAGGTCAGCTACCACTGAGATGGTTACTGTTTCTAGAAATTCTTCGGGGTGTGGCCAGGTTTCCCCACCTGTGCACTGATCAAGTCGGCGACCTCTAACAGTGGAGCTATGGGTCCTCCAGGCATGGTCCCCCCCAATCCCCCAGTAAAACCATCTCACTGAGGGTTTAGGGGGACGGGAGCTGCCCCTAGGCAAAACTGGAGATTCTCACTGTCCCTACCTGGCCTTCAGATGCTCTTCAGTTACTCCAGTGCCTCTGGTGTCTTCTTGGAACCCTGACCTGTCAGTTTTCGGACAGCTGGTCCAGTGGTACCCTCACTTTCTGGGAGGGGGATTTGGTGGAATCTGCATTGTGTCCTGCAGCCCCACCAGGATCGCTTTTTGAAGGCACATTGTCTGGGCCATCTGAGGAGCCAAGACTGTGGGTCTTTGGTCTGGAGGGATTCTGAGCAGAACAGGTGGTTTGGGAGGGCTGCAATGCCCAGACGCAGGTTTCCAGAAAGCTCTCTGGGGTCCCCGGCATCCTACCATTTTCGAATCAAAGCCCTGACACCTTTAAAATGCCAGCAACAGTACAGCATGGGCCACAAAAACAAATGTCCCTGTGCACCCAACACCACCTAAACTATTGGCCATTTCTTGTCACTTGAGCTGAGAATAAAGGATTAGGGGTTGGGGCTTGGGGGTTCCTGGGCCAGACTTTGTATTTGGGGGACAAAGGCCATCAGACAAGCTTGGGCTGAGCCTCAGGAGAGGGTCTGTGTGGAGACCCCAGCTGCAGTCACTGCTGTCCACTGATGTCCCCTCAGCCTGCCAAGTGCCCCTGCTGCTGGGGGAGCACCTGCCCCCTCCTCTCTGCAGAGGGCTCTCTCCTGCACCAGGTGCCTCCTCTCCTGCCAGCCCCTGCCAGCCTGCAGGCAGGGAGGGTGTTTACCCTGAGTTCCTCCAGCTGCTGGGGAACACCTGCCTCCTCCTCTGGGCCTGAGAGTTCTGTCCTGCACCAGGTGCCTCTTCTCCTGCCAGAACCTGCCAGCCTGCATCCTGGGAGGGTGTATACCCTGACAACCTCCAGCCCTGGGGACAGAGCCAGTGTGATGTGGTCTCCTAGCAGGTCTGAGCACCAGGCCCATACATTGCTCACTCTCTTCCTGTGGGCTCACTGTACCACATCCTCCCTCTGGCTCCCTGGGCCCAAGTCCTCTTCTGCTCAGGGACCACTCCCTGCCCAGGCTCCATATGCTGAGACTGGGAGCAGGTCATTTGGACCTTCTGGACTCTCACTTCCGTGCCCGTGACATGGGCACAGTGCAGCCTCACAGACTGCTCAGAGGAGACCCAGCACAGGAAGACGCAGGCCGCTGCAAGGGAGATGTCAAGTGACTCCAGAGGGAGCGCACAGGATTTGCAAAAGGCACTGGGCTCATGGGGCCCAGTGTGGGATCCTGGCGCCCAGCCAAGGGGCATGGGGAATCCTGGTGAGGGCAGCCCTGGTGGGGGGAGGGGGAAGCTATGGAAGGTCCCAGAAGAGGCAGGAGACAAGGAAGCCGACAGGACAGAGCTTCCCAAGGAGGTCAATGGAAGGACCAAAGGATCACAGAGGCCCTTGGGAAAACTCAGAGGCTTGGAGATGTTGGCTGAAACGCTGTCATTTGGTCAGAAAAGTTGGGTCACAACACCCCAGTCGATACTGGATGATTTACTCTTTTTTGGTTCTAGGATTTAGTGCATACCTGCCATTAAAACTCACATCGCATGAAGTCTAGGGTATACTTACTTTTCATTACTTTTCAGGACTAGATTTTTCTAGAGGAAGTGCTAAGGATGGGTGTCTCCATTCTTTTCTTTGTGTAACTGACCTGTTTTCAGGAGCAGATTCCTGGTACTCATCACCACTCCTAGCCCTGAGGACTGCCCCCGTCACCTCCCAGATTGGACGTGACCATGTGGTTTGGGGGAGGCTCACTGATGAAGCCCCAGTGCTCAGTACACAACAGGGACCCCAGATCCTCTGCTGAATGAGGGAGGATGGGAGAGAGGGAAAGAGAGGGAGGAGGGAAGGGAGGATGGAAGGGAGGGAGAATCCGGAGAGGGAGGGGAAAGAGGGAGTAGGGAAGGTAGGATGGGAGGGGTAGAAGGGAGGGAGGGAGGCAGGGAGGGAGGGAGGGGTGGAGGGGAAGGAGAGGGGGGAATGAATGACGGAGTGAATAAATGATGCAGGGAGGGAGGGAATGAAACCACAGAAGCTGGATCCATACTTCAGGAGCCATTATTTAAGGTAAGGTCCAAGGGCATCCCAGCCCGGGCCCTGGATGGTGGCTCAGGACATGTCCAACTGTCCTCCCAGTGCTGACCTTCCTTCTCCTTGGACCCGCTGTCATCCTGGATCCTCTCCACATCCTCCTCAAACAATTCTCAATGTTCCCAGTAACAGCGTGGCAGGAGGGGATCTCAGGAGGGGCTTCCCGGATCCTGTGCCCAGAACGACAATGTGACAGTAGCTACAGGGCATTCTATCATGAGGACTGGGACCATGGATCCCATCCCTCTCCTTGGGCATTAATGTTGTTCCATTCCCTGCTCTCTCCACCACTGCTGTGATGAACACTCCTGAAAATACATCTGTGAAAAACCGAGCCAGAGTTTTCAGGGGTGAGTCCGAGGCTGAGCATACCAGGTGATGGGTGCACCTGTGGCCTGGGATGGGTGGTGCTCACTGTTCTCCCAGACAGGGTTGCCCGTCACCCTTCTCTCCAGGGAGCCTGCATTGGACCTCCACTTCCTCACGTTCTCCCCAGACCAGACACCTGCCGGTCTGAGGGTGACCAGCGCTGCCTCCATAGGGTTTCCTTTGCTGGAGTCCTTACCCAGGAGCTCCACATCTCTCACACATATTCCCTGCATGCCTATCCTTCCGCCTTGGACTTGCATGTGTTTGGTCTCTGTCCCTGTGGAACCCAGTGACTTGGAGCATGGTTTGGACCAGAGTCAGGTGAAACCTTTCTCTGGCCTTGGGTTGTGAGCAGTGCTTTTGCCCTTTGTGTTGTGTCTTCCAGCATTCTGCATTTCCCTGGTTTCTGTTTGGTCCACAGGAGGAAACAGCCGTTTCCTGTCTGGGGTCAGGCTGTGGTGTCCCAGCAGGAACAGGGTTCTCGGCCCAGAGATTGTGCCCATAATTCCTAAAGTGGCCTCTATGATTACATGTGATGTGTAATCCACCGGGGATTTCAATATCAAATAAGAGAAATTTTATATCGAGTAAACACAGGAGAAAACGCGTCCCTTTTGAAAATAGGTGGGCAGACACAAAGGCCCTCACTGGGTGATTCCACTTATGGAATCATCCAGAACAGGTAAAAGAACAGAGAGAGAAAGCACCTTAGGGGTTGCCAGGGTCTGGGCTGGTGGATTAATGGGCAGGGAGGCCTTCTGGTTCGGGGACTACTTTGGGGAATGAGGTATTCTGCAACAATGTTCTGGGGTGTGGTGGCACAGCGTTGGGCATGTACTTAATGCTCATGACATGTTCAATTGAAAACAAGTAATTTTATTGAAAACAAATAATAAACAGTATACAGAACATGAAAAGATAAAATAACAGTTAATATGAACCAGAGAGAAAGAACATCGGGGGAGGGGATGAAACACTCTGGTGAGGCATCGGGGTCCGGCGATGGAACTGAGGGGATGAAACACTCTGGCGAGGCATCGGGGTCCGGCGATAGTACAAGGAGCTCTCTCTGCAGGGCTGTGGGCTCTAGAGGTGGCTCTGGGAGCCCTGCAGGAGCAGGAGTAGGGGCAGGGGTTAGGATAGGGGCAGGGCTGGGTGTAAGAGCAGGGCCAGGGGCAGGGTCAGGGGCATGGGTAGGGGCAGGGGCAGGGAGAGCAGCTCTGGCAGGGGCAGGAACTGTGGCACGGTCTGGGGCAGGAGCAGGTGCCAGTTCTTCCTGGTCCACGCCAGGCTCTCCGTGGTCGGGTGCTTGGTTACCTGCCAGCTCCTGGTGTCCTCCTGAAGTTGCTGTAGGCACCACCCCTACCCCCAGAGCTGCTGATGGAGTTGGAGCCAGCTCTAGATCCTCAGGTGGTGGAGCAGCTCTGAAAAGAGAAAAGCCCACCTCTGTGCCTACTCTCCATGGGCCTTTGCAGAGACAGAGCCCAGTCCAGGGCCTCCCAGAAAAGCCACAGCCGGGAAGGAACCCTCACAAGGACGTCTCCCCGACTGCAGTCCACCCGCTGTGTGCTCTGAGCCCAGGCTTCCTCCTGGCCCCAACCAGCCTCTGCGGGCTCCTCCCTGTGGGGCCAGGAGCGACCCATCCCCACACACCACAAACACCCAGCCCCAGCCTTCTCACCCTCAGGCTTGGCCTCCGTGGGCTCTGGCTCCTGGACCACTGTCTGGTGGACAACCACCTGGGACAGTGGTCTGGGTGGTGTAGGAGGTCTTCCCCTACAATCCCCAGCATCTGCACCTAGGGACCCCTGTGGGGTCACCCCCTATGTCGAGGAAATGGAGGGCGTGTCCAGTAGCCTTCTCTCCATGTCCTCCGTGGCCTTCTGCAAAGACAGGGGCAGATAGCTGGCCCGGAGGCATCACAGCCCTGCCCGGCCATCCGCACTGTCCTCCTGCCCAGTCCCCCTTCTGCTCCCAGATCAGACACGCACCTGTGCGTGCACAGCCCTGCACCCGGTATGCAGGGACCCATCCCTGCAGGGCTTTCGGGATAAACTTTGGGCAGAAGGGGCAGCATCCGCACACCCCATCCCACACAGCCAGCCTTGACCTTGAACATGACCTCCTGCTCGGGGTGGACCCACCCCGCATGACCCCTCTTTACACGCACACTCACACACACACTCACACACACACACACAACCCCATACACACACACGTGCACTCACACAGACACAGACAGAGACACAGACACACAGACACACAGACACACAGACACACACCCCCATCCACACACACGCATACACACACACACACAGGGAGAGCACCTTGGGCTACACAGGTCATCAGAGCGAGGGAGCTGGGTGGCTGGCTCTGGGCCTCCTGGTGTCACCTTTCTGTGCTTCCGGCCAAATGGCCAGAGGCGGTGGGGAGCACTGACCCAAAATCCCCAGCAGTGGACAGCATCTGCAGGGCACGCTTTCTTCCACCTGCAGCCTCCGGACCTCGGCAGGCAACATGTGAACATCTTGGTTTGAGGATCTCCAACAAAATGAGTTGGGCAGGGGGCTGTCTGTGGAATGTGGGTGCCTGGTTACCGGGTTCCAAATTCTGTTGGGCTCTGTTGTCAGGGAATTGAGGTCACCAATGTCTGGGGTCCCCTTACCCAACTTCCTCCTCAAACAAGAGCCCCCCGAGGGCCCCCTCCCTCACTGCTCAATGCTAACCCTCCCACCAAGCCCCATCCACACAGTGACACCCACACAGCCCACCCAGAGCCCCCAGGAGCCCTGGATGCACCTGGTGTCTCTGCTGTGATGGCACAGAGCTGGGTTCAGACTTGGTTCCTGTGCATGCCCAGAGCGGTGAACCTGGATAGACCCCGTGCCCCTCAGGGCCTCCCAGGGCTCCATATCTGCACATCGGGGTATTCTGGCTTCTACTTCTAGGGATGCCATCAGGGGTAGGAACTCTACACATGTTCTGTGCCTGCTATTACAGGAGGCTGGTGCATACTTGGCAATGCAAGGATGAGCCAGGAGCTGGGCTTGGCATGGAACACAGCTCAGAGGGGCTTGAATCTGCTCTGGGGTCCAGGCAAAGCCACCCCTCTCCTGCCTGTGTCCCAGTCCACATGGGAAGGAAGTAATGAACTGATTCTGAACTTGTCCTCTCACAACACAGACTTCCAGGGGCTCCCATTAGGGTTAGGCTCAGGTCCCTGGGCCTCGTCTGTGCCCATGAGCTGGGAAGTCCCCACAAGGGCTCCTCGCACCCCTGAGTCCTGGTCACACATCCCTGTGGAATCCCCTCCCCTCCAGGGTGGATGGCCTATGTGACAGCGCTCTCAGGAATAGAATGGAACCAAATGCCGGGATGTCATTTCCAAGCTGATGGAGTCTGTGACTTCTAATGATTCCCTCTGTCCTGTGTTCATTCTCTGTCTCCTTCTCTGTATCTGTGTCTGTGTCTCTCCCAGGAGCAGGATCTGTGGGTTCCATGGGCGATGTGAGAAACCTCAGAAGCCTCCCTTGTCCCCATTTCCATTGCCGGTCCTGGTGCTCCATTCCTTCCTAAGGCCTCCTCACCCTGACCAGAGCAGTGATTCTGGATCCTCTTCCACATGGGGACCCTGAGGCTGCAACAAGGATGGCCCTGACCTTGGTCTCCAGACTGGTGGCCCAGTGCTCTGCCATATTCTGAGTAGCCAGATCCTCAGTCCCACAAGCCCCAAGTCTGTCCTCTGCTGAGAAGGACCTCGAGGGGGTAGAAAATATTTTCCCAAGACTGGGATCACAGGGGGTCGGGGATGGAGATCCAAGGCCAACAGGGCTCCTCTACAGGCCTGTGGGACCCTTGGGACAATGCATCTCTGCAACCCAAGTGACAGCAGAGTTAGCTGAGTCCTTTTGTGCTATAGCCCGCTGGACTTGGTGGTGGGTATCTCTTCCTACTCCCAAGTGCCCAGGGTGGTTGTGGACACCGGAACCCAGACCCTGTCTTTTCCCAGTACCCTGGCAACACACTGGGTCTCCTGGGGACCCCTGACCATCAGCCAGGCCTGTCTCCCCTCCCCAAGCTCTGGATCTGGGTCTTTGCCTGGAGTCCTGATGCCCTGCCCCATGGCCCAGCTGTCCCCAACCTCTGTCTTCTTTCCCCTTTGTCCCCCACCTCGCTCCCAGGTTGTCCTCCCCTTCTGACCCCAGTTGGGCAGAGAGAGTGGTGTGTCTGGGGGGGGTGGGTTTGCAGGTGCGCATGCCTCCACATGCCTGGGGATGCCAAGGTCATGTCCCCATATGGGACACGGTGGGTAGCTCTCCCCGAAGATCTGAGGGGCTCTCACCCCCAAAGCGAACCTCATGGGAGGGTTGGGGCTGGCCTAGGACTGGAGAGCAGCCCTGCTCCTTGGGCTCTGCACACCTCATTTGTCTTGGGCAAGTGCCTGCCTCTCTTGACCCAGGTTCCCAACTGTCCGTGAGGGTTGGACATGGAAACTCTTGAACGTGACCGCTCCTCCAGGGGTAGGTGGGGGACAGGTGCATCAGGCACCCAGGCCGCCCCACCGAGAGGGCCAGCCAGGTGCGTCATTGCCAGGTATGAAAGGGGACCTGCACGCAGCACCTGTATGTTGAACCAGCCCTGCATCGGATGGACACGAGACCCATGGTCCTGCACCTCACCGGTCCCCCACATTCCCTCACCACTGCCAACTGCTCTGTGGCCCCAAAGTCCACTGGACCCCGCAATCACACCCACCTTGGGCGGCAGGCCTTAGGGTGCAAGGCCAGGTGGGTAGGACATCTGGGGTCACACAGGTAATTGAATACACCTCCCACCCAGCTACCCTGGAATGCAGACTCCCTCTCAGGGTCCAGCTAAGTGCAGGGCTGGGCCCAGAGGATGTGGAGGCATCAGTGGAGGCCGACTCAGGACAGGGAGAAGATCAGTCTACCTCTTCCCCTTCTCCTCTCCTCCTTCTGCCTTGTCTTCCTGGCAGGAGCCGGGACAGAGGTCCAAACTGTCCCTGGCTGCAGCCCCGGCTGGAGTAGAGTGGCGGGGAGGAGGCCGGGGAGGAGGGGCCCAGCATCAGGATGCCCGAGTGTGAAGGGGGTCGTTACTGTAATGAGGGACCCCATGGGCATTCAGGGATATCAGCGCTTTTTAGACATGAGCAGTGGCCCCAGGACTCGGCCCCTGCCCCATCCTTCACTCACCACCAGGCCCTGCATCCTCCCCAGCCCAGTCCTTGTCCACAGCCAGTCCTCCCTCCAGCCGCAGGGGCTCCACGGGCTGTGAAATCATTACAAGCTGGAATCGAGCCTTCCCTATGAGGCCTGGTTCCGGGTCCTGGAGCCCCACAGTGAGGAGAGGTGAGGCCAGGCAGGAGCGGGGAGAGGGCAGAGGGACTATCCCTGGGGCCATGGATCCCTGGTCAGTGAAGACCCTGTTGTGTGCTGGCCCCTAGGGCACCCAGATTCCAGCTCCTGTTCGGGCTCCGGGAGGGAGAACAGAGTGTGGCTCCTGCTAGCTCAGATGTGTCACTCCTTCCTATAGCTACAGCCCATCCCACCAGCTGAACTCCCCCTCGTAGTTGGCCAGATCCCCTTCAAGGTCAAGAGCAGGCTATCATGAATGTCAGGGGCAAGTGCGTGGCTGGTCAGGTAAGGGAGGGCTCACTTTCAACTCATGGAGTCTCTGGCTGGTCTAGTAGGGGCTCTGGAGGGCTGGCTTTCCAGCTTCTCTACTGACCAGCTCTGGGACTGGAGCCATTTACCTCCCCTCTCTGGGCCTCGCTCTCCTCCTCTGTGCAATGGGGTGATGCTGAATGACCCCTCCCATGGCAGGAACCTGTGGAGTGCTGGTGATTGACGTAAGCTGGGCAGAGAGCCTGGATTGCAGACTGCAGAGGGGGATGGTGAGCGATGTGGGCAGTGAGCACTTCTTCCCCCAAAAGCAATTCAGGTCCTCCATGCAGCCGCCAGGCCCCTGGCTGGGAGCCCAGGAGCAGTGGCCGACCAAACTCCTGACACCAGGCCCCTGCGTGTGGCTCTTCCTCAGCACTGGGACATGGTGTTGACCCCGAGACATGTGGCCAGCTCCTCTCTCTGAGGGAAGGAGAACAAAGAGGGCTTTCCTTGGGGTCCCCCAAGGCCACATAAGAGGGGAGGAGGCTTCCCCCAAACAGTACATTGAAATTCTGCTTCTGTTACAAGCTGAGCGTTGGGGTTTGGTTATTTCACTTGCTGGGCTGAGGAGATATACTTGTTCTCCCTGATTCCTCCTCAGATGAAGAGCTCTTGCAGGTCCCGGGCACCCTGGACCTGGGGAGGGGAGAGGGGCCAGTCTCCTCCCTGGCTCCTGAAGGAGAACTGTCCTCCCAAGACAGGATGGTTTTGGGTCGTGATCCTGGGCTAGGGTTGGAGACAGCATGTCACTGCTCCTGACTCTGAGGCTGAGTGGGTCTTTTTTAGGCATAGCCACACCCACCGAAGGCGGGGGATTCAGAAAGTACACACTCCTGGACCCGGCCCCGCCCCAGAACGGTAGCTGCCTTCCCCAGCTCCACAGGAAGAGGGATATCCCTGCTTCTTTGGGCGTTGGTCCTCTGACCCACGAGCTTGCACTGAAAAGATTCTAGTCCTCCTCTGGACGTGCACCAGCCCCGAATGGGCCGGGCACTGTCCACACACGAAGACAGACAACGTGTTGAGTAAGTGCAGGAGGTGATCCTGTTCACATGGCCTGCGGTTCGGTGGGGCTTGCTGCTTCTGTGCCCTCCAGTGGGCCCCCTTTCCCTGGATGGAAATCCTCCTGGATTCTCCTCTCTGCCCTTGGAGCTCCGTTCCTGCTGGTTTCACGACCAAGGGCCTCCAACTTAGCATTGTACCCCATGTCCTCAGGGAGTGTGGTAATGATCCATCAGGATCATCTGGGCGGGTCGTCCAGATTCCTGTTCCCCCAGGCCCAAGTGTGGTGGCAACAAACCGCAGAGCCAAACTCCAACCTCAGCATTGTGCCCCATGTCCTCAGGGGGATGGTGGTATTGGTCCGTTACGATTGTCTGGGAGGGTCCTTCACGTTCCTGCTCCCCTAGGCACAGGTGCGGTAGCAAGAAGCCCCGGAGCCATCCCCCAATTGCAGCATTGTGCGCCATGTTCCCAAGGGATGGTGATCATGGTCCGTTGAGATTGTCTGGGAGGGCCCTCCAGGTTCCTGCTCCCCCAGGCACAGGTGTGGTGGCAAGAAGCCCCAGAGCAGTCCTCCAAATTCAGCATTGTGACCCATGTCCTCAGGGATGGTGGTAATGATCAATCAGGATCATCTGGGAGGGTCCTCCAGGTTCCCGCTTCCCCAGGCACAGGTGCGGTGGCAAGAAGCCCCAGAGTCATCCCCCAAATTCAGCATTGTGCCCCCAGGGATGCTTGTAATGGGCTGTCAGGGTGGTACAGGAGGATCCTCCAGGTGGGGGCCTGGAGGCTGGAGTCAACCAGATCCCACTCAAGTTGAATGAGGAACAGATGAGTTGAGGTGTTCATTTGGAAGAGTAATTTCGCTTTTCCAAAAATGTCAAAGTCATTGGTCTACTTTAGAATGAAGATAATGACTACTTAAAAAACAAGTGCGTGTTTCACCTTATCCCAGAAATTGAAGCAGGTGTGCCGGCCATAGTTCAGACGACCTACTTCTCCCCACCCGACAGCACTTATCTGCTCTGGATCCAGGAGACTCAATGTTTTGAACATCAGCCTGTGAGTCAGTGATGCAGCTTTTCACAGGATGTCTGTGTTCAGAGAAAGCAGCAGGTCCATTTGGCACAGTGTCATCTTCATGTCAGGACGGGAAGTCAAAATTCTCATGAACCCCAAACTTCCGGGGATTTCCTCTTTTCTCTAGTTGACCCAGGGTAAGGGTTAGAGTCAGGGTACGGGTTAGGGCATGGTATATGTTTAGGTTACGGGTTAGGGTACGGGTTAGGGTACGGGTTAGTGTCCGGGTTAGGGTTAGGGGGTAGGGTATGCTTTAGAGATAGGGTATGGGTTAGGGTACTGATTAGGGTACACGTTAGTGTTTAGGGTTAGGGTGCGGGTTAGTGTACGGGTTAGGGAACAGCTTAGGGTTAGGGTACGGTTTATGGTTAGAGTTAGGGTAAGGGTTAGGGTACGGTTTTGGGTTAGGGTTCGTGTTAGGGGTAGGGTTAGTGGTTAGTGTTAGGGTACGGGTTAAGGTTAGGGTACGGGTTAGGGTAAGGGGTGGGATAGGTTTAGGTACATCTACACATGTTCCGTGCCTGCTATCACAGGAGGCTGGTGCATACTTGGCAATGCAAGGATGAGCCAGGGGCTGAACTTGACATGGAACACAGTTCTGAGGGGCTTGAATCTGCTCTGGGGTCCAGGCAAAGCCACCCCTCTCCTGCCTGTGTCTTAGCGCTCGTGGGAAGTTAGTAATGAACTGATTTTGACTTGTCCTCTCACAACACAGAATTCCAGGGGCTCCTATTAGGGTTAGGCTCAGGTCCCTGGGCCTCGTCTGTGCCCATGTGCTGGGCAGTAACCACAGTGGCTCCTGGCACCCCGGAGTCCTGGTCACACATCCCTGTGGAATCCCCTCCCCTCCAGGGTGGATGGCCTATGTGATGGCGCTCTCAGGAATAGAATGGCACAAAATGCCGGGATGTCATTTCCAAGCTGATGGAGTCTGTGACTTCTACTGGTTCCCTCTATCCTATGTTCATTCTCTGTCTCCTTCTCTGTCTCTGTGTCTCTGTCTCTCCCAGGAGCAGGATCTGTGGGTTCCATGGGCGATGTGAGAAACCTCAGAAGCCTCCCTTTCCCTGGTTCCCTCTCCGGTCCTGGTGCTCCATTCCTTCCTAAGGCCTCCTCACCAAGACCAGAGCAGTGATTCTGAAACCTCTTCCACATGGGGACCCTGAGGCTGCAACAAGGAGGGCATTGACCTTGGTCTCCAGACTGGTGGCCCAGTGCTCTGCACGTTCTGCGTACCCAGGTCCTCAGCCCCCCAAGCCCCGAGTCTGTCCTCTGCTGAGAAGGACCTCGAGGGGGTAGAAAATATTTTCTGAAGACTGGGATCACAGGGGGTCGGGGTTGGAGATCCGAGGCCAACAGGCTCTTCTACAAGCCTGTGGGACCCTTGGGACACTGCATCTCTGTACCCCAAGTGACAGCAGAGTAAGCTGAGGCCTTTTGTGCTATAACCCTCTGGACTTGGGGGTGGGTATCTCTTCCTACTCCCAAGTGCCCAGGGTGGTCGTGGACACCGGAACCCAGACCCTGTCTTTTCCCAGTGCCCTGGCAACACCCTGGGCCCCTTGGAGACCCCTGACCATCAGCCTGGCCTGTCTCGCCTCCCCATGCTCTGGATCCGGGTCCTTGCCAGGAGTCCTGATGCCCTGCCCCATGGCCCAGCTGTCTCCAACCACTTTCTTCTTTCCCCCTTGTCCCCCACCTCGCTCCCAGGGTGTCCTCCCCTTCTGACCCCCAGCTGGGCAATCAGAGTGGTGTGTGTGGGAGGGTTTGCAGGGGCGCATGCCTCTACATGCCTGGGGTTGCCAAGGTCATGTCCCCACATGGGACATGGAGTGTAGCTATCCCCGAGGATCTGAGGGGCTTTCACCCCCAAATCGAACCTCATGGGAGTGTTGGGGCTGGCCTAGGACTGGAGAGCAGCCCTGCTCCTTGGGCTCTGCACACCTCATTTGTCTTGGGCCAGTTCCAGCCTCTCTTGACCCAGGTTCCCAACTGTCCCTGAGGGTTGGACATGGTAAACCTTGAACGTGGCCGCTCCTCCAGGGGTAGGTGGGGGACAGGTGCACCAGGAACGCAGGCCTCCCCACCGAGAGGGCCAGCCAGGTGTGTCATGGCCAGGTGTGCAAAGGGGAACTGCACGCAGCACCTGTATGGTGAACCAGCCCTAGAGCGGATGTATACGAGACCCATGGCTCTGCACCTGACCGGTCCCCCACATTCCCTCACCCCCGCCAACTGCTCTGTGGCCCCAAAGTCCACTGGGCCCCACTATCACACCCACCCTGGGCGGCAGGCCTTAGGGAGCAAGGCCAGGAGGATAGGACATCTGGGGACGCACAGGTCGTTGAGTGCCCCTCCCACCCAGCTACCCTGGAATGCAGACTCCCTCTCAGGGTCCAGCTAAGTGCAGGGCTGGGCCAGAGGACCTGGAGGCATCAGTGGAGGCTGACTCAGGACAGGGAAAATATCAGTCAGCCCCTTCCCCTTCTCATCTCCTCCTTCTGCCTTGTCTTCCCTGAAGGAGCTGGGACAGAGGTCCAGCCTGTACCTGGCTGCGGCCCCGGCTGGTGTCAGAGGGGCGGGGAGGAGGCTGGGGAGGGCGAGCCCACCAGCAGGATGCCCGAGTGTAAAGGGGGTCGTTACTGTAATGAGGGACCCCATGGGCATTCAGGGATATCAGCGGTTTTTAGACATGAGCAGTGGACCCAGGACTCGGCCCCTGCCCCATCCTTCACTCTCCACAAGGCCCTGCATCCTCCCCAGCCCAGTCCTTGTCCACAGCCAGTCTTCCCTGCAGCCCCAGGTGTTCCATGGGCTTTGAAATCATTACAAGCTGGAACCGAGCCATCCCTTTGGGGCCTGCTTCCGGGCCCTGGAGCCCCACAGTGAGGAGAGGTGAGGCCAGGCAGGAGCAGGGAGAGGGCAGAGGGACTATCCCTGGGGGCCATGGATCCCTGGTCAGTGCAGACCCTGTTGTGTGCTGGCCCCTAGGGCACTCAGATTCCAGCTCCTGGTCGGGCTCCGGGAGGGAGACCAGAGTGTGGCTCCTGCTAGCTCAGATGTGTCACTCCGTCCTGTAGCTACAGCCCGTCCCGCCAGCCTCACTCCACCTCCTAGTGGGCCAGCTCACCTTCAAGGTCAAGAACAGGCCCTCATGAAAGTCAGGGGCCAGGGCGTGGCTGGTCAGGTAAGGGAGGGCTCACTTTCAACTCATGGAGTCTCTGGCTGGTCTAGTAGGGGCTCTGGAGGGCTGGCTTTCCAGCTTCTCTGCTGACCAGCTCTGGGACTGGAGCCATTTACTTCCCCTCTCTGGGCCTCGCTCTCCTCTGTGCAATGGGGTGATGCTGAATGATCCCTCCCATTGCAGGAACCTGAGGAGTGCTGGTGATTGACGTAAGGTGGGCAGAGAGCCTGGATTGCAGAGTGCAGAGGGGGATGGTGAGCGATGTGGGCAGAGAGCCTGGATTGCAGAGTGCAGAGGGGGATGGTGAGCGATGTGGGCAGTGAGCACTCCTTCCCCCAAAAGCAATTCAGGTCCTCCATGCAGCCGCCAGGCCCCTGACTGGGAGCCCAGGAGCAGTGGCCGACCACACTCCTGACACCAGGCCCCTGTGTGTGGCTCTTCCTCAGCACTGGGATACGGTGGGGACCCCGGGACATGGGGCCAGCTCCTCTCTCTGGGGGAAGGAGAACAAATGGGGTCCCCCAAGGCCACATAAGTGGGGAGGAGGCTTCCCCCAAACAGTATATTGAAATTCTGCTTCTGTTACAAGCTGAGCGTTGGGGTTTGGTTATTTCAATTGCTGGGCTGACGAGATACACTTGTTCTCCATGATTCTTCCTCAGATGAAGACCTCTCGCAGGTCCCGGGCATCCTGGACCTGGGGAGGGGAGAGGGGCCTGTCTCCTCCCTGGCTCCTGAAGGAGAACTGTCCTCCCAAGACAGAATGGTTTCCGGTCGGAATTCTGTGCTAGGGTTGGAGACAGCCTGTCACTTCTCCTGACTATGGGGCTGAGTGGGCCTTTCTTAGGCATAGCCTCACCAGGGGCTTCAGAATGAACACACTCCTGGACCCGGTCCCGCCCAGGACGGTGGCTTCCTTCCCCAGCTCCAGAGGAAGAGGGATATCCTCTGCTTCTTTGGGCATTGGTCCTCTGACCCACGAGCTTGCACTGAAAAGTTTCTAGTCCTCCTCTGGACGTGCACCAGCCCTGAGTAGGCTGGTCACTGTCCACACACGAAGACGGAAAATGTGTTGAGTAAATGCAGGAGGTGATCCTGTTCAAATGGCCTGCGGGTCGGTGGTGCTTGCTGCTTCTGTGCCCTCCAGTGGGCCCCCTTTCCCTGGATGGAAATCCTCCTGGATTCTCCTCTCTGCACTTGCATCTCCGTTCCTGCTGGTTTCAGGATCAAGGGACTCCAACTTAGCATTGTGCCCCATGTCATCAGTGATGGTTGTAATGGTCCATCAGGATCGTCTGTGCGGGTCGTCCAGATTCCTGTCCCCCCAGGCACAAGTGTGGTGGCAGCAAGCTGCAGAGCCAAACTCCAACCTCAGCATTGTGCCCCATGTCCTCAGGGGGATGGTGGTAAGGGTCCGTTATGATTGTCTGGGAGGGTCCTTCAGGTTCCTGTTCCCCTAGGCACAGGTGCGGTAGCCAGAAGCCACGGAGCCATCCCCCAATTGCAGCATTGTGCCCCATGTTCCTCAGGGATGGTGCTAATGGTCCGTTGGGATTGTCTGGGAGGGCCCTCCAGGTTCCTGGTCCCCCCAGGCACAGGTGTGGTGGCAAGAAGCCCCAGAGCAGTCCTCCAACTTCAGCATTGTGCCCCATGTCCTCAGGGATGGTGGTAATGGTCCATCAGGATCATCTGGGAGGGTCCTCCAGGTTCCCGCTTCCCCAGGCACAGGTGCGGTAGCAAGAAGCCCCAGAGCCATCCTCCAATTGCAGCATTGTGCGCCAGGTTCCATGTCTATATTGTCATTATTTGTGTGAATTTAAAGGGCCATCTGTATCTAAAGTGATCTGACTTCCCTTGGTATGGTTTTTGGGCTCAGACACCCAAATGTGTGGATGCAAACTGTGTCTCGTGTGGTAGAAAAACAGGCATTTGTTAAGTAAGGTTGGGAGTCTGCCCTCCAGCTGGGAGGAAGTCCGCCATGAACAGTGATTTGATTGCATTGGGCTGGATATGTGGTTGGAGAAATTTGCTGTATATAGTAGGAAATATCTTCTTTAGTTTAAGAGACATGTCTTGGTGGAGGGAAAAGAATCTTCACAGTTACAATCACTCAGCTATCAGATAGGTGTTTAATCTGCTGAGTCCTCTGAGGTAAGTGAAAAGAAATTTGCAAATGACACTATAGATAAAGGGCTGGTATCCAAGATCTATAAAGAACTTCTCAAACTCAACACCCATAAAAAATAATCAAGTCAAAATGTGGGCAGAACATATGAACAGACACTTCTCCAAAGAAGACATACAAATGGCTAACAGACACATGAAAAAATGTTCATCATCATTAGCCATCAGGGAAATTCAAATCTAAACCACATTGAGATACCACGTTACACCAGTTAGAATGGCAAAAATGGACAAGGCAAGAAACAACAAATGTCAGAAACGTTGTGGAGAAAGGGGAACCCTCTTACACTGTTGGTGGAAATGCAATTTGGTACAGCCGCTTTGGAAAACAGTGTGGAGGTTCTCAAAAAATTAAAAATAGAGCTACCCTATGACCCAGCAGTTGCACTCCTGGATATTTACCCCAATGACACAGATGTAATGAAAAGAAGGTCCCTAAAGTTCATAGCAGCAATGTCCATAATAGCCAAAATGTTGAAAGAGCCGAGATGCCCTTCAACAGATGAATGGATAACGATGTGGTCCATATATACAATGGAATATTACTCAGCCATCAGAAAGGATGAATACCCAACTTTTACATCCACATAGATGGGACTGGAGGAGATTATGCTAAGTGAAATAAGTCAAGCAGAGAAAGTCAATTATCATATGGTTTCACTAATTTGTAGAACATAAGGAATAATATGGAGGACATTAGGAGAAGTAAGGTAAAAATGAAGGGGGGGAAATCAGAGGGAGAGATGAACCACGAGAGACTATAGACTCTGAGAAACAAACAGGGTTTTAGAGGGGAGGGGGGTGGGGTGATGGGTTAGCACAGTGGAGGGTATTAAGGAGGGCACGTACTGCATGGAGCACTGGGTGTTATACACAAACAATGAATCATGGAACACTACATCAAAAACTAATGATGTAATGTATGGTGACTAACATAATGAAATTAAATGAAAATTTAAAAAAAGAAATTAGAGTGCTTTGATGAGTTTCCTACAACTTACATTGAAAAGGAAAATATGCAATTCCTATTTAAAGAGATACATTTCAGTTTGATGATTATGTAGTGTGAATTCTATTATGCATCTGACATGCATTTTCTCAATTGGGAGTATTTCTTAGGTGGCTATGTTATCATCATAATCCTTAAGTGATTTATGTGAAAAGAATATAGAGTTAAGTATTTGAGATTTATTTGGTCTTATATCACATATGAGTCATCCCAGGTTTAAAAGACAAAGGGGATGAAGACCACCTTGTCACAGTGAGATAGGGCCAGAGTCTGGTACCAGTGTGTACTTCTAATGTAAGAGAGCATGACCCTGGAACATCCTTGTATTCTTGATGGGGCTAGTGAACATTTTTGATTCTTTCTTCTCTAAACCATAACATTTTGCATTATATTAAGCACAAATTTATATCCAACAATATTTTTGAAATAATGAAAATATTTAAAACAGGTAAAGTATTTCAGGAATTAGGAGCCCTCAGTTTTCCATTATCAAGGGACAGAAGAGCTTTCAGTCTCTCTTCTCATCCCCAATGTGACTGGGTAAAAAGTCCATGTGGTCACCTGTGGAAAGCTGAAAGGCCTAACCTACTCGTCAAACCCTTGCTGCCCACTGCTGGCCTGCCAAGAACCCTGTCCCCTCTCTCCAGAGAAAACGAAGTTACTTGGATTGGGAGGGTGCATTCTCGCAGTGTGACCACCGAGGGTGTGGAGCAGAGGTTCACTGAGGTCTAGAGGGCTGGGCTCCGTGGTCTCAGAGCTCAGAGACCATGTGACATGGCCCTTCCACTCACAGATGGGGAAATGGATGTCCAGAGAGGGGAGGAGTTGGCCCGCAACCACAAAACCCCACCTTGAGCTCTTCTCCAAGTGCCGTTTCAGGGGACAATCCCCCATTTCCAGAAGGTAGCAACTGGGGTTCCAGGCCCCAGATAGAGCCACAGCCCATACCCCAATCGAAAATTGCCCAGGTTCTCCTGGGGCTGCATGCACCCTTCCACCCGGCGGCCACACGTGTCATCAGTGGTGAGGTTGTGGACAAGGGACTCGGCTGCCAGTTTCTCCCGCTCTAAAAGGGGACAGGGCCCCGCATTCTGGTGGACATCACCACTAGGCACCACATGTGGCCCCTACACTTCAGAGACCACTGAGGGAATGACCAGCAGTGTCCCTACCCCTGTGAGAGCCCCTCCCATACTCACCTTTCTCTTTCAAGAATCCCCAGCCAGCCACCCAGCAGGCCTGGGGAAATCCACGTGGGCCCGCCCTAAATTGGGGCAGGCAGCCCATTCCGATGAATTGCCCACAGGGAACAGGAGGGGTGATCGTCATGAGAGCGATGTCATTGTTCTCTAAACTGCGGATGTATTTCTCATGAATGATGATTTTCTCGACATATCTCTCCTGTTGAGGCGGCTTCGCTGGCTTATTGTTCCCATAAACAATTTCCCTTGTTCCAAAAATCAGTCTCCAGTCATATACCTTTCTGTGGGCACAGAGGTAAGCCAGGTCATCCTCAGAAAGGACGGGCTCGACAGAAATCTCTGGTGACCATGATCCTCAGAGCCCTCCCTCAGCAAGGGCCTGGGCCCACCCACTCGCGGTCTGGTGGCCACAAGACCCAGAGCCCCTGAGAGACTGCGCACAGAAAGCCCTGGAGAATGTCCCTTTCTGGGAAGAGCCTTTCTGAAGACCTCCCTCCTCGCGCTCCCACACATAATTTTTGGAGAGGAAGCAGTGGGCAGCAGTAAGCAGCCAATGGGAGTTCAGCAAGGTGCCTCCGCACGCATGGTACCTTCGGTTATTATGGGACATGAATACCTGGAGGCTGACCATCCAGGGCCAGGCCCCGATTGTTGCATCCTGCCCTCCGACGATACGGCCACTTCCCGGTGGGTTCTGCCTGAACCGTAAAGCACAGGGGGCACTGGGGAGAGACCAGGGGCGCAGTTCAAACCAAGAATAGGCACAGCCTGTCCTCGCACCTGCACGATGGGGGGAACAGGTTTAGGGGGCTGGGCAAAATGGGGCAACCGGGAGTGTGGAGGGTCTGAGGGGGAGCTGCTGAGGAGAGGCACTGTCAGGGCGGTAGGGAAGCAGGAAGCTGCAGGCTTCAGGAACTGGTTTTGAGGAGAATGAGTTCTGGGGTCTTGTGGGTGTAGCCCCAAGGCGAGGAAAGAAGGGGCCATAGGAAGCAGGACGGATGATAAGGGCCTTAGAAATATGGGAGATCCTGAGGCAGATGGGGAGGCTAGAGGTGGAGAGAGAGAGGTGTAATGGCTTGAGGTCTTTAGAGCCAATTCTGGGCGGGAATCTCAGGAAACAGCCACAGGGGTCTTGGGGCTGCAGTGTGGGGTTGGATGGTGGCAGGAGGAGGGAGAGTGGCCAAGGCAGGTCCATTGATCCCAGGTGTGGGGAGGAACGGGTGTCCAGGTGTGGAAGTTCTGGGAACTGGGGAGAGGCCACAAGAATTTGGGGGTACCTTGGGGACTGTCAGAGTCTAAGGTGGAGCCTGGACCCTAGAAGAATGTCATGACAATACCCTGGGGTCTTTGGGGTCAGCCACACGTGGGGCACCTCAGTATCTGTGGGAAGAAAGGAGTTTCTAAATATTGGGACTTGATGTGCAAGAGGGAGCGAGGTCAGTCTCTAGGTGAGGGAAGGACCCCAGCGTTTGTGCTACTGGAGGCATAAGAGTCCGGGGTCAGCCCTGGGGTCTCTCGGCTGATGAAGCTGGGAGCAAGGATGGTCTGAGTTGGGGATGTGGGTCACACCCGTGAGACCCCGGGGAGTACTAAGGCCCAAGCTTGGCCTCCTTCCTAGCCCTGGACAGAGGGAGACTGGATGGGGCTTGCTATTCAGAAGACACTCTTTTCACCCCCCGGAGGAGTCCCTGACACTTACTCACACGTGGCTTTATCTTTGGCAACCACAGACACTGCCAAGGCCAGCAGAATGGCAGTTGGCAACATCTCTATCATACTCCTGCCCCAGCCTGGCCTGGAAGCCCAGTGACCTCACAAAGCTCTGTGACCTCCTGACCAATCAGCATGGCTACATCCCCCCCTCGCCCCCCAGTAGTCAGGCCAGGCAGGAGCCCTTTAGCTTAACCGGTTCAGGCTGAAACAAGATCCCAGCTTTCTGTACAGGCTCCTCTCCAACCCTCGGGTGATGGGGGCTCATGTGCAGCCCCTTCCCTCTGTCCCAAGGCCAGGATCTTCATTCCCAGTTACCCTTCGAGGTTCCTTATTATCTGAGGATCCAGTTTTGTGCAGTGTCAGGGTCTGCCCCTCATGCAAGCTGAAACCACATTTCCTGTTCCAAATCATGGGTTGAGGGGCAGCTCTGTCCCTCTGTGTCAAGATGATGCAGCATGTCAAAGGTCACAGGGTGTTGGGCTCACCAGATTACTTAACCCTGTGTAGGGCAAATTGTCTTTCCCTCTTCCACGTACAGACTATCAGCACACTTTTCAAAGAGCCACTTTGATTTTCTCTAGTTTAGGACTACAAAGCCCACCTTTCTATTCACTGCTGAGTATCACATGGTCTGGTGTTTCCTACCTGTCTCCAGGTCTCCTCTCTGGGACCTACATGCAGGAAAACGTGTCTCCTATACCTGAGGGTCAGGAATTCTCACCAAAATAACCTGAATATCCTGAGGTTTCAGTTTTCTGATTGTCAGGAGACGGCATCTCACCGACGGAAGGATGACAGATGCTCACCTCACATACCTGCATTTTAAGAAGTTTCACCTTCCTGTAGGAGTGTGAGGAGGTCACAACTCCACCTGCATGAAGGGCAGTGTTCCCTCCTCTCCCTGAGTGTAAATTCTCCACCAGGCAATCTGAGCATCAAGAGGTTGTCCCTTGCCTGCCGGCGTGTCAGGTACCTCATAGCTTCTTCCTGAGTGTTATGAGTTTTCAGATTGTCAAATGAGCTTTATTCTCCTACTAACTTTCTAACTGAATGTCGCACTTTCTCAGCTCACATAACTTTCAGGAGGTCACATGCCCGTCAACTGAATATCCAGTAAGTCTTATATATCTTCACCTGAGTATCAGGAGCCATCATCTCCTAACCCGAACCCGAACCACTACCACTAACCCCTACCCCTACCACTAACCCTCAACCACACCCTCACCGCTCACACTCACCCAAAACCCTAACCCTAAACCCTAACCCTAACCCATACCCTAACCCTTACCTGTTCAATAACCCTAACCCTAACCCCTACCCATAACCCCTAACCCTATCCCTAACCCTAACCCTCACCATCACCCCTCACACTCACCCTAAACCCTAACCCTAAACCCTAACCCTAACCCTAAAACTCACCCTCTCCCTCAACCTAACCTTAACCTCACCTTAACCCAGGGCTGCTCAGCAGAGAATCTGGAAGGCTGGCCCTCCAGAGCCCCTGCTAGCCCAGCCAGAGACTCCCTGAGCCCAGAGCGAGCCCTCCCCTGCCTGACCAGCCACGCACTGGCCCCTGACCTTCATGATGGCCTGTTCTTGACCTTGAAGGTGAGCTGGCCGACTAGGAGGGGAGTCCGGCTGGTGGGACAGGCTGTAGTTACAGGACAGAGTGACACGTCTGAGCTAGCAGGAACTACACTCTGGTCTCCCTCCCGGAGCCTGCCTGGGAGCTGGAATCTGGGTGCCTTAGGGGCCAGCACACAGCAGGTTCTGCACTGACCAGGGAGCCATGGCCCCCAGGAGAGTCGACTCTGCCCTCTCCCCGCTCCTGCCTGGCCTCACCTCTCCTCACTGTGGGGCTCCAGGACCCGGAAGCAGGCCCCATAGGAATGCCTCGGTTCCAGCTTGTAATGATTTTGCAGCCCACAGGGCCCCTGGATTTCCTGGGGGCGGAGGGAGGACTGGCTGTGGACCAGGACTGGGCTGGGAAGGATGCAGGGCCTTGTGGAGGGTGAAGGATGGGCCAGGGGCCGAGTCCTGGGGCCACTGCTCATGTCCAAAAAGGGCTGAAATCCCTGAATGACCATGGGGTCTCTCACTACAGTAAAGACCCCCTTCACACTCAGGCATCCTGCTGGTGAGCCCCTCCTCCCCGGCCTCCCTCCCGCCCCTCTGACCCCAGCCATGGCTGCAGCTAGGGACAGGCTGGATGTCCGTCCCAGGTCCTGCCAGGAAGACAAGGCAGAAGGAGGATAGGAGAAGGGGAAGGGGCGGACTGATCTTCTCCATGTCCTGAGTCGGCCTCCACTCATGCCTCCAGGTCCTCTGGCCCAGCCCTACACTTAGCTGGACGCTGAGAGGGAGTCTGCATTCCAGGCCAGCTGGGTGGTGGGTATTCAATGACCTGTGCGTCCCCAGATGTCCTACCCACCTGGCCTTGCACCCTAAGGCCTGCCGCCCAGGGTGGGCGTGGTTGCGGGGCCCAGCGGACTTTGGGGTCACAGAGCAGTCGGCTGTGGTGAGGGAATGTGGGGGACTGGTCAGGTGCAGAGCCATGGGTCTCGTGTACATCTGCCACAGGGCTCGTTCGCCGTACAGGTGTTTTGTGCAGGTCCCCTTTGCACACCTGGCCATGACACACCTGGCTGGCCCTCTCGGTGGGGAGGCCTGTGTGCCTGGTGCACCTGTCCCCCACCTACCCCTGGAGGAACGGCCACGTTCAAGCGTTTCCATGTCCAACCCTCAGGGACAGTTTGGAACCTGGGTCAAGAGAGGCAGGGACTGGCCAAGGACAACTGAGGGGTGCAGAGCCCAAGGAGCAGGGCTGCTCTCTAGTCCTAGGCCAGCCCCAACCCTCCCATGAGGTTCGCTTTGGGGGTTAGAGCCCCTCAGATCCTCGGGGATAGCTACCCACCATGTCCCATGTGGGGACATGACTTGGCATCCACAGGGACATAGAGGCATGCACACCTGCACACCCACTCACACACACAGGATACTCTGACTGCACAGCTGCGGGTCCGAAGGGGAGGACACCCTGGGAGCGAGGTGGACGAAAAGGGGGAAAGAAGAACGAGGTTGGAGACAGCTGGGCCATGGGGCAGGGCATCAGAACTCCTGGCAAGGACCCAGATCCAGAGCATGGGGAGGCGAGACAGGCCAGGCTGATGGTCAGGGGTCCCCAAGGGACCCAGGGGGTTGCCAGGGCACTGGGAAAAGACAGGGTCTGGGTTCGGGTGTCCACCACCACCCTCGGCACTTGGGAGTAGGAAGAGATACCCACCCCCAAGTCCAGAGGGCTAAAGCACAAAAGGCCTCAGCTTACTCTGTTGTCACTTGGGCTGCAGAGATGCAGTGTCCCAAGGGTCCCACAGGCTTGTAGAAAGAGCCTGTTGGCCTTGGATCTCCATCCCTGACCCACTGTGCTCCCAGTGCTGGGAAAATGCTTTGTAAACCCTCGAGGTCCTTCTCAGAAGAGGACACACTGTGGGCTTGGGGGGCTGAGGACCTGGCTACGCAGAATGTGGCAGAGCACTGGGCCACCAGTCTGGAGACAAAGGTCAGGGCCCTCCTTGTTGTAGCCTCAGGGTCCCCATGTGGAAGAGGATCCAGAATCACTGCTCTGGTCAGGGTGAGGAGGACTTAGGAAGGAATGGAGCACCGGGACCGGAGAGGGAAACAGGGACAAGGGAAGCTTCTCAGGTTTCTCACATCGCCCATGGAACCCACAGATCCTGCTCCTGGGAGAGACAGAGACAAAGAGACAGAGAAGGAGACAGAGAATGAACACAGGACAGAGGGAACCAGGAGAAGTCATAGACTTTCCTCCATCAGCTTGGAAATGACATCCCAGCATTTTGTACCATTCCATTCATGAGAGCGCCGTCACACAGTCCATACACCCTGGAGGGGAGGGGTTTGCACAGGGATGTGTGACCAGGACTCAGGGGTGCCAGGGGCCACTGTGGGGACTTCCCAGCACACGGGCACAGACGAGGCCCTGGGACATGAGCCTAACCCTAATGGGAGCCCCTGGAAGTCTGTGTTGTGAGAGGACAAGTTCAGAATCAGTTCATTACTACCTTCCGACGGGGGCTGGGACACAGGCAGGAGAGGGGTGGCTTTGCCTGGACCCCAGAGCAGACCCAAGCCCCTCTGAGCTCTGTTCCATGCCAAGCCTAGCTCCTGGATCATCCTTGCATTGCCAAGTATGCACCAGCTTCCTGTGAAGGCAGGTATGGAACAAGTGTAGAGGTCCTACCCCTGATGGCGTCCCTAGAAGTAGAAGCCAGAATACACCGATGTGCAGATTGGGAGCCTGGGGAGTCCCTGAGAGGCACAGGGTCTGTCCAGGGTCATAGCCCTGGGCACGCAAGGAGTCTGGCATGAACCCAGTTCTTTATCCTCACAGCAGGGACACCGGCTGCACCCAGGCCTTCCGGGGGCTGTGGGTGTGCAGTGTGGGTGTCACTGTATGGATGGGGCATGCAGGGAGGGTGAGCATTGAGCAGCAGGGGAGGGGGGCCCTCAGGGGGCTCTTGTGTGAGGAGGAATTTGGGTAAGAAGACTCCAGGCAGTTGTGACCTCACTTCCCTGACTACAGAGCCGAACAGAATTTGGAACCCTGGTAACCAGGCACCCAGATTCCACAGACAGCCCCCTGCCCAGCTCATTTCGTTGGAGATCCGCAAACCAAGATGCTCACATGCTGCTTTCCGATGTCTGGAAGCTGCAGGCGGAAGAAAGCGCGCCCTGCAGACGCTGTTCCCCACTGGGGATTTCATATCAAGGCTCCCCACCGCCTCTGGCTATTTGGCCAGAAGGACAGAAAGGTGACACCAGGAGGCCCAAGGCCAGCCACCCAGCCCCACTCGTTCTGATGACCTGTGTAGCCCCAGGTGCCCTCCCTGTGTGTGTGTGTGCATGTGTGTGTGGGGGGGTACACGTGTGTGGATGGGTGTGTGTGTGTGTGTGTGTGCGTGTGTGTGTGTGTATGTGTGTGTAAAGAGGGGTCATGAAGGGTGGGGCCACCCCGAGCAGGAGCAGGCTGATGGGGGTCAGATACCCAGTGGGCAGGTCATGTTCAAGGTCAAGGCTGGCATTATGGGATGGGGTGTGCGGGCGCTGCCCCTTCTGCCCAAGGTTTATCCCGATAGCCATGAAGCGATGGGTCACTGCATCCCGGATGTAGGGCTGTGGACGCATAGGTCTGTGTCTGATCTGGGAGCAGCAGGGGGACTGGGCAGGAGGATAGTGCGGATGTCCGGGCAGGGCTGTGATGCCTCGGGGCCGGCTACCAATCCCTGTCTTTGCAGAAGGCCATGGAGGACATGGAAAGGCAGCTGGCGGATATGCCCTCCTCCCTGACAGAGGGGTTGACGCCACAGACATCCCGAGAAACAGGTGCTGGGGATTGCCGGGCAAGACCTCCGACACCACGCAGACCACTGTCCCAGGTGGTCGTCCACCGAACTGTGGTCCAGGAGCCGGAGCCCACGGAGGCTGAAGCCGAGGGTGAGAAGCCTGGGGTTAGGTGTTTGTGGTGTGTGGGGACGGGTCGGTGCTGGCCCCACAGGGAGGAGCCCCCAGAGGCTGGTGTGGGGCCAGGAGCAACGACTGGGCACAGAGCACATGGCAGGTGGACTGCAATTGGGGAGACGTCCCCGTGAGGAGTCCTTCCCAGGTGTGGCTTCTCTGGGAGGCCCTGGGCTGGGCTCTGTCTCTGCAAAGGCCCACAGAGAGCAGGCACAGGGGTGAGCTTTTCTCCTCTCACAGATGCTCCATGATCTGAGGATCTAGAACCGGATCTGGAGGGAGCGGTGGTGTCTGCAGTGACTTCAGGAGGAGACCAGGAGCCAGCAGGTGACCCGGCACCTGCCCACGGAGAGCCTGGAGCTGTCCAGGAAAAACTGGCACCTGCTCCTGCTCCAGCACCTGCCCCTGCTACAGTTCCTGCCACTCCCCATTCCCCCACCCCAGCCCCTGCCTCAGACTCAGATCGTGCCCATGCTCCTGCCCCTATCCTAACCCCTGCCCCTACTCCTGCTCCTGCAGGCCTCCCACAGCCACATCCAGAGCCCACAGCCCTGCAGGGAGAGCTCCTTGTACAATTACCCTAGTTCCATCGCCAGAACTCGAGACCCCGCCCCAGTGTTTCATCCCCTCTCACTGTGTTCCTTCTCTCTGGTACATATTAACTGTTATTTTATCCTTCCATGTCCTATATACTATGTATCATTTCTTTTAAATAAAATTACTTGTTTTCAATTGAACACGTCATGAGCATTAAGTACATGCCCAACGCTGTGCCACCACGCCCCAGAACATTGCCGCAGAATATCTCATTCCCCAAAGGAATCCCTGAACCAGAAGCCCTCCTTGCCCATTTCTCCTCCAGCCCAGACCATGGCAACCCCTAAGCTGCTTTCTCTCTCTGTTCCTTTACCTATTCCTGATGTTTCTGTAATTGGAATCACACAATAGGGGCCTTTGTGTTTGCCCCCCTATTTTCGAAGGGGACTCATTTTCTTCTGTATTTATTTGTCATAAAATTTCCCTTATTTGATAATGACATCCCCGATGGATTACACATCAGATGTAATCATAGATTACATGGATTACAATTTTAAAGGGAATGGTGGGCACAATCTCGGGGCCGAGACCCCTGGACCTGCTGGGACACCACAGCCTGACCCCAGACAGGACAGTGCTGGTTCCTCCTGTGACCCACACAGAAACCAGGGAAATGCAGAAAGCTGGAAGACACACCGCAAAGGACAAAAGCATTGCTCACAACCTAAGGCCAGAGAAAGGTTTCACCTGACTCTGGTCCAAAGCACGCTCCAAGCCACTGGGTTCCAAAGGGACGGAGACCAAACACATGTAAGTGCAAGGCGGACGGATAGGCACGCAGGGAATATGTGTCAGAGATGCAGGAGCTCCTGCGGAAGGACTCCGGGAAAGGAAACCCTATGGAGGAAGCGCTGGTCACCCTCAGACTGGCAGGTGTCTGGTCTGGGGACCAGCAGCCTTGGGGAGAACGTGAGGAAGTACAAGTCCCCTGGATAGAGGGGTGACAGGCACCCCTGCCTGGGAGAACAGTGAGCAGCACCCATCCCAGGCCACAGGGGCACCCATCCTCAGCCTCTGACTCACCCCGGAAACTCTGGCTTGGTTTTTCACACACGTATTGTCAGGAGTGTTCATCACAACGGTGCTGGAGAGAGAAGGGAATGGAACAACACTAATGCCCAAGGAGATGGATGGGATCCACCGTCCCAGTTCTCATGATAGAATGCCCTGCAGCTACTGTCCCGGTGTCATCCGGGGCACAGGATCTGGGAAGCCCCTCCTGAGACCCACCCCTCCTGCCACCCTACCCCTGGGAACATGGAGAATTGTTTGAGGAGGAGGGGGAGAGAATCCCGGATGACAGCAGGTCCAAGGAGAAGGAAGGTCAGCATTGGGAGGACAGATGGACCTGCCTGAGCCACCATCGAGGGCCCGGGTGGGCTGTGATGCCCTTGGACCTCACCCCAAATAAGAACTCATGATTTATGGACCCAGCTTCTGTGGCTTTACTCCCTTCCTCATTCCTTCCCCACCTCCAACCCTCCCTCCCCCTCCCTCCCTCCCTCCAACACTCCCTCCTTCCTCCCTCATTCAGCAGAGGATCTGGGGTCCCTGCTGTGTACTGAGCACTGGGGTTTCATCAGTGAGTACCCCCTAACCCACATTGTCATATCCAATGTGGGACGTGACGGATGCAGTCCTCAGGTCCAGCAGTGGTGATGAGCACCACAAATCTGCTCCTGAAAACACAGGCCAGTTGCACAAAGCAAATAATGGAAGACCCAAGCTTAGCACTTCCTCTAGAAAAATCTAGTCCTGAAAAGTGATGAAAAGTAAGTATACCCTAGACTTCATGCAATGTGAGTTCTACTGGCAGGTACCTACTGATTCCTAGAACCAACAAAGAGTAAATTATCCAGTGTCGACTGCGGTGTTGTGACCCAACTTTTCAGACCAAATGCCAGCATTTCAGCCAACATCTCCAGGGTCTCTGAGTTTTCCCAAGGGTCTCCGCGATTCTCTGATCCTTCCATCAACCTCCTTGGGAAGCTCTGTCCTGTCGTCTTCCTTGTCTCCTCCCTCTTCTGGGACCATTCCGTGGCCTCTCCGCCAGGGCCACCCCCACCAGGACTCCCAGTGCCCCCTGGCCTGACACCCACATCCCACACTGGGCCCTGTGAGCCCGGTGCTTTTTGTAAGGACCATGTGCTCCCTCTGGGGTCACTTGCCATCCCCCTTGAAGTGGCCTGCCTCTTCCTGCGCTGGGTCTCTTCTGAGCAGTCTGTGAGGATGGACTGAGCCCATGTCACAGGCACGGAAGCGAGATTCCAGAAGGTCCAGACGACCTGCTCCCAGTCCCAGCGTGTGGAGCCTGGGTCAAGGATGGTCCGCGAACAGAGGAAGACTTGGGCCCAGGGATACTGAGGGAGGATGTGGCACAGTGAGCCTGCAGGAGGAGAGTTAGCACTGTGGCAAACTGGCGTACAGGCCTGTTGGGGACCATGTCACACTGGCTCTGTCCCCATGGCTGGGGGTTGTCAGAGTATCCACCCTCTGAGGCTGTAGGCTGACAGTGACTGGCAGGAGAGGAGGTGCACCTGAAGCAGGAGAGAACCCTCAGGCAGAGAGGAGGGGGCAGATGCTCCCCCAGCAGCTGGAGGAACTCAGGGTATCTACCCTGCCAGGCTGCAGGATGGCAGTGGCTGGCAGGGGAGGAGGCACCTGGTGAAGGAGAGAGCCCTCAACAGAGAGGAGGGGGCAGGCTCTCCCCTAGCAGCAGGTGCACTGGGGCAGGCTGAGGGGTCATCCGTGGACAGCAGTGCCTGCAGTTGGGGTCTCCACACAGACCCCCCTCCTCAGGCTCAGCACAAGCTTGTCTGGATGGCCTTTGTCTCCCAAATACAAAGTCTGGCCCAGGACCCTCCTCATGTCCCGACTCCCAATCCTTTGACCTTAGCTCAAGTGACAAGAAATGGCCAATAGTTTAGGTGGTGTTGGGTGCACAGGGACATTTGCTTTGCTTTTCTGGCCCATGCTGTAACATTGCTGGCATTTTAAAGATCTCAGGGCTTTGATTCAAAAACACTAGGATGCCGCGGACCCCAGTTGGCTTTCTGGAAACCTGCCTCTGGGCCTTGTAGCCCTCCCATCCCACCAGTTCCGCTCAGAATCCCTCCAGGTCACAGACCCACAGTCTTGGCTCCTCAGATGCCCGGACAAAGCACCTTCAAAACGCGATCCCGGGGGGGGCAGCAGGACACACTGCGGATTCCAGCAAATCTGCCGCCCAGAAACTGAGGGTACTGCTGGACGAGCCGTCTGAAAACAGCCATGTCAGCTTTCCAGGAAGATACCAGAGGCCCAGGACTAACTGAGGAGCATATGAAGTTCAGGTAGGGGCCGTCAGAGCTTCCAGAACCTTCTTCCCTAAAGCTCCTCATTCCTCAGCTTTTCTTCCAGTGATTCTGCTTGGTTTCTATTTGCCCCAACTGCTATCCATTGCCTTGGGCAGCAGAGACTCACGTATGCTTTTAAATCTTTTGGACATTGAATGTCCTCCAGTAGCCACTTCACTACTGGGAAAGGTGGTAGCAAGCAAGAAGTCCCAGAGGACTCCAAGAGTCTGGACTTGGTGTTTCCCTCTCCTGAGATGGGGACACCTGTGGGAGGTGTAGGTGGTCAGCTGGGGGAGGGGGCCAGGCACCTGATGTGGACAGATGGGGTATAGGTGAGGCCCGAGGCCCCCGGGGTATGTACCTGGCATCCGGACTGAACAGGTCTTCAAAGCTGCAGACTGGCTGGGATCATCTTCAGGCTGAGGAGGAAGGTGAGGGGAGCAGAGGGGACTGAGGAGGTTCGGCTCAGCCAGGAGAGGGCTGAGCCACACTTTGGGGGGAAAGTGGGTCAGGTTCAGGCTCACAGGGACAGACCTTGAGGCCATTATGCCATGTGAAATAAGCCAGTCCCTAAGGACCGACACCAGAGGACCCCACTTGTGAGGGATGGAGAGCACTCCAATTCACAGAGGTGGAAGGAGCTGCAGGGTGCCGGGGCTGGGGAAGGGGAATGGGGGTTTAGGGTCCGTGGGTACAGGTTCAGTTTGGGATGACGAAAATATTGTGGCGATGGATGGAGGTAGCCAGTGCAGTACAGGGAATATACTTATTGCCACTGAAACGCGCTTCATGGTATCAGCTGTATGTCCATTATACCACAATACAAAAGAAGTGAGTCAGGACGTCAGGGCCATCGTGCTTCCCTGGAGGGCCCAGGAGCAGGGTGCCTGTATCTTAGTTCTCACTCTCATGCTCTGCCCCTTGTTGGGTGACTGAGCTCAGTAAATGCTTCCTAAGACACAGTGCTGGCAGATGATCCAGAGAAAGTGCACAAGTTCAAACCCACTGGTGGGCACTGAGGAATCCCAAGGGGACAGAGCGAGTGCCCACATTTCACAAACTTCAGCACAGAAATAGCCATTTGAAAGTCAAGGTTCGCTGGGATGGACATGCAGATTTCTCCTGCTTTGACTCCTTTCCAGGGTTCCAAATGGTGTGGTTTCCTTCTGGATGGCATGCTGATTCTTCCAGTATTGCTCAAATGTCACCTCTATGGGACTTTTGAGTCAGGTCGCTGGGTAAAGAATCCTCAGAAGCCAGCTTAGGCTTTGGGTTAGGGCTTTGTATCCTGGAAGCCCCAATCTGCCAACACTGTTGGGAGCTTCCGGGGGGCTTAGTTGAGGTCATGGGTCAGGGTGTGTGTCCAGCTCAGGCTTGTTGCCAAGGGGCCACTGAAATTAGGAGTTCGTTGGGATGGCCATGCAGACTTCTCTTCTTTTCAGTCCTCTCCAGACTTCCTAATGGCAGGGTTTCCTACTAGGTGGCAGCCTGAGTTTTCTGGCATTGCTTTGTGACCCCAATCCATGCGGATTTGGAACCAGGCTTCTGGGGAGAGACACATCAGACCCTATTCCAGGGTTATGGTTAGGACCTATGGGCATGCGGGTCTGATTAGCCGGTGCTGTGGTGATCTTCCTGTGGGGTTGAATTGAGGTCGTGGGTCAGGGTGACTGTCAGGCTCAGTGTTTGTGGGTAGGGAAGTAATGAATGTTGGGATTTGTTGGGATGGGCATGCAGATTTCTTCTACTCTGAGTCATTTCTGGGGTTTCAAATGCCACCACTTCCTACTGAAGGGCATGCTGAGACCTCTGGTATTGCTCCGTTGTACCGAATCCCTGGGACTTTGGAGCCAGGCCTCTAGGGACAAACCCCTCAGAAGAAAACCTAGGGTTAGGGTTAGGGCCCAGGTGCCAGCAGGCCAGATCTGCCTGCGCTGGGCAGAGCTTTGTGGGGGTCTGAGTTTAGAGAGTTGATCACTGTGGGTGTCAGGCTCAGAGTTTGTGGCTAGGGGGCCACCGAATATGAGGGTTCGATGGGATGGGCATGAACATTTCTCAGCTCTGAATCCTTTATGGAGTTCCAAAAGGCACGGTTTCATTTTGATGGTTAGCTGAATCCTCTGGTATTGCTCAGGTGACCCCAATACCTAGGGTTTTGTATCCAGACATCTGGGGAGAAACCCATCAGAACCCAATCTACGGTTAGGGTTAGGGCCTAGGGGCATGGTTCTCTTGATATGCCAGCAATGTGGCAAGTTTCCCCGTGGGCTGGGTTGAGAGCCTGGGGCACGGTGAGGGTCAGGCTTAGGGTTTGTGGGAAGGGTGCCTCTGAATGTGGGAGTTCATTGGGATGGGCATGGAGATTTCTCCTGCTCTGAGCACTTTCCGGATTTCAAAAAGTGTGGTTTCCTTCTGAATGGCAAGCTGAGTCCTCAGCTAATGCTCAGGAGTCCCCAAAACCTGTGTCGTGGGAGACCCGCTTTTGGGGAAGATGCCTCAGAAGCCAACCTAGAGTTAGGGTTAGTGCTTAGGGGCATGACAGGCCTGAACTGCCAATTCTGCGGCGACCTTTCTGGTGTCTGATTTGAGGGAGTGCGTCAGGGTGATGTCAGACTCAGGGTGTGTGTCCAATGGACCACTGAATTTGTAGGTTTGCTGGGATGGGCATGCAGATTTATCCACTCTGAGTCCTTTGCAGAGTTCAAAAAAACGTGGTTTCTTTATGAATGGCAGGTTGAGTCCTCTGGTATTCCACAGGTGTCCCCAGTCCTGGGTTTTGGAGCCCGGACTCTGGGAACCGAACTCTCAGAAGCCAACGAAGGGTTAGAGCCATGGGGAATGGCAGGCCCCATTTTTTTGGCACTGTGGCAAGATTACCTTGGGGCTGAGCTGAGGGTGTGGGTCAAGTTGAGTGTTAGGCTCAGGGTTTGCCCCCAGGGGGCCGATGAAAGTGGGGGTTAGTGGGATGTTCATACAGAGTTCTCCTGCTCAGTATGCATTCCAAGTTCCAAATGGTGCGGTTTCCTTCTGGCTGGCAGACTAAGTCCTATGGTATTGCTCAGGTGTCCCCAATCCCTGGGGCTTTGGAAACAGAACTCTGAGGATAGACCCCTCAGAAGCCACCTAGATTTAGAGTTAGGTCCTAGGAACATGGCCAGCCCGTTATGCCGGCACCATGGTGAGCTTTCCTGGGATTTGAGTTAAGGACATGGGTGGGTCAGGGAGAGTATCAGGCACAGGGTTTACAGCCAGGAGACCACTTAAAGTGGGGTTTTGCTTGGAAAGGCATGCGGATTTCTCCTGCTCTGAAACCTTTTCGAAGTTCTAAATGGTGTGGTTTCCATCTGGGTGGCAGGCTGAGTCTTGTGGTACTGCTGATGTGTTCACAATCCCCGGGACTTTGGAGCCAGGTATCCGGGGACAGACCCCTCAGAAACTAACCTATGGTTAGAATTAGGAACTAGGAGCATGGCAGGACTTAACTACTGGTGCTGTGGCGAGCTTCCCGGGGACCAGAGTTGAGGGCATGGTTCCGGGTGAATGTCAGGCTCAGGGTTTGCAGCCAGGGTATCGCTTACTGTGGGGGTTTCCTGGGATGGGCATGCACAGTTTCCCTGCTCTGATGCTTTCTGGAGCTCCAAATGGCGTGGTTTAATTCCGTGTGGCAGGCTGAGTACTCCGGTATTACTCAGGTGCCACAACCCCTGGGGATTTGGTGCCAGGCCTATGGAGACAGAGCCCTTAGAAGCCAACCTAGGGTTGGCGTTAGGGCCTAGGGGCATGGCAGGCCCAATCTATTGGCACTATGGCGAGCTTCCTAGGTGTCCTAGTTGAGGGCATGGGTCTAGGTGAGTGTCAGGCTCGTTCTTTGTGGCCAGGAAGCCACTGAAAGTGGGGTTTCACTGGGGAATTCATGCAGATTTCTCCTGCTCTGAAACCTTTCCAGAATTCCAAAAGGTGTGGTTTCCTTCTGGGTGGAAGGCTAATACTCTGGTACTGCTCTGATGTCCTCAATCCCTGGGGCTTTGGAGCCAGGACTCTGGGGACAGACCCCTCAGAGTCCATCCTAGGGTTAGTTTTAGGGCCCTGGAGCACGGCAGGCCCAATCTGCTGGCACTGTGGCGAGCTTCCTGGGGGTTGAGTTGAGGGTGTGGGTAAGGATGTGTTCAGGATCAGGGTTTGGATACAGGGGTGGTTAAATGTGGGTTTTCACTGAGATGGGCATGCAGACTTCTCCTGCTTGGAATGCTTTCCAGAGATCCAAATGGCAAGTTTTCCTTCTAGTTGCAGGCTGAGTCCTCTGTTTTTGCTCAGGTGTCTCTAGTCCCTGGAGCTTTGGGACAGGCCTCTTGGGACAGACACTTCAGAAGCCCACCTAGGGTCAGGTTTAGGGCATAGGGGCATGGCAGGACCGATCCACCAGCTTATGGCGCGCTTCTGTTACAGAACCTGGACTGGATCGCCTGATGGAAGAACCTGGTGGTACCTGGAGATCTTGGAGAATAGGAGGTTTATTTAATGCTGGTGGGCTCAGAGGAGAGTGATCTCCAATGGTCTGAGCCCCAAGCACAAACAAAGGGGGCAATTTATACACTTCAACTTCTGCATACTTGGAACTTTTGGCGTGTGCGGCGGGGCAGGGAGAAGAACCCGGAGGAGCTGTGGGGCAAGGACTGGGACTGTCTCACTGGCTCATTCGGCCGTCTTAGGACACAGATTTTCCTTATCATTCCATCCTTGATGCTCCCTTAAACACCTAGTTTAGAGGGCATCATCATCATCTTTTAAGCGGCGATAGTGAGTAAGGAATAACTGGAGTCTGATTTTAGCAATTTGAGTAGTGATAAACCTAGTAAGGGCATTAGGAATACAAGGACCAAATGCTACTATGAGGAGAAGCAATAGCAGGGGGCCAATGAAGGGGGCGAACCAAGGGAACCATTGTGGGAGGGTATCCCACCAAGTTGTCTACTGGAGTGATTCCCTCCAACGATGTACTCATTCCTGTAATTGGGTCAGAGTTTCTTGGACCACTCCCAACTCATTAGCATAGAAACAACTTTCCTCCTGTAAGAAGAGGCAGAGCGACCCCCCCCCGCATGACACTGTGTAGGTCGAGCCCACACCTGTTTTG
>NW_027397309.1:3593-14200 GCF_003265705.2 Callorhinus ursinus | reverse complement strand
AAGGGTGGCTAGGGGGTCTCCATATGAGTGGGGCATCGCCCCCAGGGAGGACTGAAAATCGGGTAAGAGACTGGCACGTGTGCATGACTGAATGTGTGGGGTGGTGCAGATGTATACACCTTGATCATAAGCCAGGAAAGGGTTGTTAGGCACACAGACCCGACTGTGGCCCATGATGGGAGAAGAAGTGTTGCCATACAGCGGCACCAGAGCCAGAAAGGGATAATCTGAGGACCCCGGTACTGAGGTGGGAGGTGACAGAGTAGATTGGTTGAGGATGACACCTAGGTATTAGACGGGACCAGGCTTTATACAGATCCAGCAGTCAGACGGTAGGGGCAGATTTGAGTGGTTAAGCGCTTGGTGGGAGGCGTTAATCATACCTAACAGTTGCGCTATAGTTGCTTGCTGTGTGGGGATGGGGGACCCAGGGATGCGCCAGGGTGAGTTATTTTCTGTCTGACTCTGGGGGTTGACTGTAAGACTTGGCGTGAACATGGACTTAATCATAACTTTGGCCACGGGGTCCATCCCCATAGGGTGATATTGGCCGAATAGGAGAATGATTCCTGTAGCCCATGATGTGGCATTGGGTTCTAAGACTGAGAGGGGGAGCGGTATACCGTTATTGTTAGAGTAAGAGGATGGGGTGGCATTGCGTGACAAGGAAATCTGGATGTCATTGCACTGTTTGAGGTGCCACCACCTGGTGGACCATCGTTCCATTCCCAGCCAAGTCGCCACCAACGATGGACATCCCCAGGCTTCCGAGCAGAACTGAGGGCAGGTGTTTGGCTGTTGAGGCGTAGGAGCCCCAGAGATGTAGATATCTACCAGCTGGTAACCTGAGTGAGGGCCATGGTAGGAACACCGTCTGTGATGTTCCCAGGAGGTATCAAGAAGCTGGCATCCATCAAAATACAAGTTAACTTTTGGTGTGTGCCCATCCCAAGTGGAAGAAGTCAGTGGGGGTGCTGGTGCGGAATTGAGGGGGATAAGCTTGAAAGTCCATTTGCCAGTAATGGTGATATGAGAGATTGTCCGCCTTGCCTGGCTGGGCAAGCTAGAGGCAGTGCGGAGGAACAGCACACCAGGTAGCAGAAGACTGGGACTGCCTGGGGCCAGGAAAAACATGGTGAAATGCGCTCAGGAGTAGACAGCAGAGGGCCAGTAAAATTGGGATCTGTGACCTTAGGTAGAGATAGCCATCATGGCTAACCCATTAGCAGATGAAACCCGTGGACAAGCAAGTGCAGTAATACACCCTAGGGACACCCAATAAGCAATGACAGTAGCAAGCATCTGGGGGAAAGTCCAGTCAGAAGGGGCAACAGTGTAGAGTCCGACTCCCAAGATGAGGGAAATCATGCCGATGAGAGGCAGGGACCACGGTGAACAGGTGTCCATCAATCGGTGCAGTCTCGTTGAAGGTGAAGGCGTAGTTGGTTCATGAAGTCTGTCTGGACTCTCTACTGGCGCGGCTCCTCGTCCAATTGATGAGCTTTCTTCACTCTGGAGTGGTGGACCCACGGGGAGACACCCGAGACCTTGAGGGAATTAGGGGTGTTTAAAACAACAGTGTGGGGCCCTGTCCACTGTGTTTTGAGGGAGTCTTTCTTCCAATCTTTGACCCAAACTGAGTCCTCTGTCTGGAAGGAGTGTACCTGAGATCCTAAGGAGATTGGGGCCCTTTCAATGGTGTACTTTTGTAATTTCTGTAGGGTGGCCCCCAGGGCCTGAAGCTGTTCCTTTATCCCTTTATCTCGAACCCAATGCAAGTTTCCTGAAGGCTTCCCAAGTACAGGGAGGCCATCCATATGTTAATTCAAATGGGGAGAAACCTGATGTCCCAGCTGTGCAGCGAGCATGCAGGAGAACCACGGGTAGCAGATCCGGCCATGGCGGGTTAGTCTCCTGACAAAACTTTGCTAAGGATCCCTTAAGGGTGCGATTCATTTGCTCTACTTTCCCTGACCTTGGGGGCCGGTAAGTGATATGGAGTCTCCAGGTGATATTGAGAGATTTGGTCAAGACCTGTGCAATGTCTGTCACAAATGCGGGTACATTGTCACTATGGATTGTTAATGGCAGGCCGAGCTGGGGCATGATATCCCACAAGAGGACGTTAGCTACTTCCCAGCTTTGCTCTGTCTTAGGTGGGAAGACTTTGACCCACCCAGAGTATGTGCATACAATTACGAGGAGATATCTGAACCCCCGCTTGGTGGCACATCTGTGACATCTACCTCTAGTTCTTCGAAAGGGGTTGCTCCCATCCTCTGGACACCTGATGGGAGCCGTGGTACAGACCGAGCGTTATTTTTAGCACGTTATGCATCATTCACTCGTTGCTCGGCATAGTGCTGGCAGTTGACTGATGTAGTAGTGCTTCTTGAGAAGGGCCTATAATGCAGTTTTTCTCAGATGAGTGAGTTGGTGGTATTCCTTGACTAGATGCCCTCCAGTTGCTGTTGGAACAAAGATGTGCCCATCTGGCATCATCCACCATTCCTTTTCAGTCAGGGTGGCACCCTCAGCCATGACCCATTCCTTTTCCTTTTTAGTGTAACTGTATGGAGGGACTTCTTCCGGGGGTGTTAGGACCATGGTGAGGGAAGCGGCTCTGTCCATGTCCTCACTGGCTGTGGTCTTGGCTGCCTCATCTGCCAGACAATTTCCCTGTGCTATGGGACTGTCTCCTTTCTGGTGTCCCTTACAGTGCAGGATTGCTACTTCCTTTGGAAGCTAGATGGCTTCGAGGAGTCTCAGTATCTCCTCTTTGTTCTTGATAACTTTTCCTGCTGTGCTTAGGAGGCCCCTTTCCTTGTAGATGGCTCCATGTATATATACAGTAGCAAAGGTGTACCAAGAGTCAGTATAGATGTTGACTTGTTTGCCTTCACCGAGGGATAGGGCTCGGACTAAGGCATATAATTCAGCCTGTTGAGCTGGCGATCCAGCTGGTAATGCCTTAGCTTCTAGGACTTCAGTGGTTGTCGTTACTACATAACCCACTCACCGGGCACCCTCTTTTAGGTAACTGCTGCCGTCACTTAACAGCGTGAGCTCTGGATTCTTTATGCCTTGATCCCGAAGATCTGGATGGCTCACGTAGACTTCATCAATCACCTCGGAGCAGTCATGGTCTGGTTTCCCCTCTTTTGTAGGGAGAAGCATTTCTTGATTTAATGTCTTTACTGTTTTGAGGGTGACCCACGCGTCGTCTCAGAGGAGCCCTTGGTATTGTGCTAGCTGACAGTTGGAAAGGAAGAGGTGTCCCTTGCGTACAGAGGGACACAACTGCATGAGGGACCTTGATGTTAAGTTCTTGCCCCAGGGTAAGTCTGTTCTCCTCCTTGATGAGTAGGACTGTGGTTGCCAGCACCCTGGGGCATGGCGACCACCCCTTGCCATGGGGTCCAGCTTCTTTGACAGGTAAGCAACTGGCCACTGCCAGGGTCCAACATTCTGGGTGAGTACCCCAAACGCTATTTTTTCCTTTTCATGCACAAAGAGATAGAAGGGTTTTTCTACATCTGGTGGACCCAGGGCTGGAGCCTACCACCGGGTGGTCTTTATCTCTGTGAAATCGGCTTCTGCTTCCTCAGTCCAGGTATGGTGTTCTCGATCTGGTCCCACTAAGGGATCATACAGTGGTCTTGCCATTGCCGAGAATCCAGCGATCCAGCTGTGGCAGAATCCTGCAGCCCCATGAATTCTCGAAGGCCCCTTTTTGTCTGGGGCTGTGGCAGGCAGAAGATGACCCTTTTCCTCTCTGGCCCTAGTTCTCTTTTCCCTTGGGTAAGGAGGAAACCAAGGTGTCACCTGTTTTTGGCAGATTTGTGCCTTCTTCCATGAGGCTCGGTACCCCAAGTCTGACAGGAGCTGTAGGAGGGCCTTTGTGCCTTTTGTGCAGTCTTCTTGTGTGTAACTGGCAAGGAGGAGGTCATCCACATACTGGAGGAGGGTGCATCATGTGGCCCCTGTTGGGAAGCTGGCAAGGTCCATGGCCAGTGCTTCCCCAAAGAGGGTTGGTGATTTTTTTATACCACTGCAGGAGGCTCGTCCAAGTCAGTTGCATCTGGCACCCTGTATCAGGTTCAGACCTTTCAAAGGCAAATAGTGGCTGGCTCTGGGGAGCTAAGCAGAGGCAGAAAAAGGCACCCTTCAAATCTGGGCAAGTAAACCATCTGCCCGAACCTGGGATTTCCCCGAGGAGGGCGTATGGATTCGGGGCCACTATGTGCAGAGAGATGGTCACATTGTTGATGGCCTTATGTCTTGAACTGGTCAGTATCACCTTCTGGCTTCTTGACTGGCAGGAGTGGGGTATTCCAGGCTGACTGGCACTCGACTAAAACACCTGCTTCTTTGAGTTTGGTCAGATGTTCCTGGACGATGATCTTAACTTCTGGTGGAAGGGGGTATTACCTTTGCCTCTGAGATTGGGTTCCTGGGATCAGTTCAACAATGATAGGGGCCCAATTCTGGGCTAGTCCAGGTGGGATATTTTCAGCCCATACTGAAGGGAAGACAAGTCTGAACTCTGGCAGGCTGCTAGGTTGGTCCTGGGTACAGAATAGCCTCCATTGTTCTTCCCTTGGCGTGGTAATTGCTAGTATTAGAGATGCCATCTCCTCTTGCCTTGGGTTCAGTCGGAGGCTAGTGTGTCCAGTGGGCTCAAATGTTATCTGAGCCCTAAGCTTGGAGAGTATGTCTTGGCCCAGGAGAAATGTGGCAATCAGGCAGATAAAGCAATGTGTGTTGGACCTTGTGGCCCCCGAGTTTGCACTGGTGAGCCTGGGAAAGGGCTCTTGTACCACCCGTATTCCCATGGCGCCGAGGATGGTTGCAGTCCTTTTGCTGAAAGGTGACACTGGGGAGGTTACAACAGAGTGCTTGGCTCCAGTATCAACCATAAAAGTCACTGGTTGGCCCCCCACATTCATTTTGACCATGGGTTCATGGGGGCCAAGGAAGAAAGAGCCTGTTCCCCCTCAGTCTGAGTCCATTCCCGCAAGGCCTATGAGGTCCTCCCCTTGGAGTTCTTCCTTGTAGCGGCTGGGGTTCTGAGCCTTTCCCCGTTTGGGACATTTGTTTTTCCAATGCCCTTTCTCTTTACAGCAGGCATATTGATCCCTTGCCAAGGGGGTTCTGGGCTTCCCCCCTTTCAGTGGTTGGGGTCTCCCCATCTTTGTGTTGTCCTTTTCATTCAGGGTGACAGCATGGAAGCTGACTTTCTTTTTCATCTTCTTGTCGGCTTCCCGTTCAGCTGCAACCTCCCTGTTCATGTAGACCTTACTGGCAATTTCGATTTGTTGGGTGATGTTCATCCAGGCAAAACCCTCTAGTTTCTGAAGTTTCTTTCTGATGTCTGAGGAAGCCTGAGCCACGAAGGTAGTGTTTACCATCTGATGGCTTTCCTGTGCCTCGGGGTGAAATGGAGTGTATATGCTGTAGGCTTCACATAGTCTTTTGTAGTAGTCCCCAGGGGACTCCCCTGCTTGTGTCCGAGGATACCTTAGTCATGTTCATGGTTTTCTTAGCTCCTGCATGGATTCCCCGAAGGAGGGCCTCCTGATACTTGCGGATGTGGGCCTGTTCCTCGGTTGTGGTGAAGTCCCATGCTGGGTGCTCTTCGGGTGCGGATGTGTGAGCCCAGGCACCAGGGTCGATGACTCCCACTGGTGCATGCTCTTCCAGGTACTGCCGTGCACCTTTCATTATTCTCTTCCTTTCCCCTGTATTAAACAGGGTGCGGAGTAAATGTTGGCAGTCTTCCCAGGTTGGCCGATGAGTATGGAAGAGGGATTCTATGAGGTCTACCATGGCCTTTGGATTCTCAGAGTCGGATGGGGTGTTATGTTTCCAGTTGAGGAGGTTGGTTGTGGAGAAGGGCTGATAATAACATCATGGAATGGCTGGGTTGGACCGTCCATTCTTCATCGCACCTCTCGGGTTCCTGCGTCTCTTGCACCGGCATTTGGAGGGTGCTTGCCCCTGGTCTGGAGCATAGCCTGGCTGCTGGTCCTGGAGAAAGTGGATCTTTTGGACCTGGGGGAGCCATGGATCCTCTGGGCCTGGGGGCGCTGGTGAAAACAATGGCGGCGGTGTGTCTGGAGCTGAAGGGCCATGTGTAGGCAGTCTTGGGGGTACATACAGTGGGGGCAGGTTCGGTTCCTCCTTGGGATTTCCAAACAGGATTTGTGGAGATTGGGGCTTTTGCTGATTTTCTTTAGGTCACTTGGATGAGGCGATTAAGACCCTGGCCTGTCCCTCCTTATTGCAAGCAAATCACATCCAGGGCGGAAGTGTCTGAGCAGTTCTTAGCCAGGAGTTAATGTACAGAAACTGGTCAGGGTGTCCTGGTTCTCCTGTTATGACTCGCCATACTCAAAGAATCATTGGGACATGCAATGTCCCTTCCTGAAGGCCACCCGACATCTAATGTGGGCCATTCCAATCCACATAGGGTTCTTAACTTGCCGGGGTTCATCCTGACTCCATAGTCTCCTGAAAACCACTTCTTGAAATTTTGAATCATGGTCTCTAGAACCATAGGTTTACTCTGCCCTGACCCCATGGTGTTGCCCAGTGTGCGGTGGTGCAGAGACAGACAAAGGGGGGGTGCCAACTGAGATGAGGAGACCAATCAGAAGCCTGTCTGACCGTGTCCCAAAGGAGCTTGCGTGAGGCTTAGCCATAGCGGTCTCAGTGTTGTGACTTACGATCAGAAACTATTCTGATGCCGCCATAGACTGTATGCCATTCACCACGGAATTGCAGATGGGCCCACTCAGACTCCATAGACTTCTGGGGACCTGAAAGGTGCCTGCCCATGGAGTCACAGAATCAGTCTACTTGAGCAAGCCAGGTCGGACTGCATATTTACTCCCACATTCACACTCCAGAAATTATTACATTCCCTCCCTGGGAATCCCTACCTGTGAGACCTCCAAGAGCTCTCTGGGAGGTGGTCAGGCTCCCCTTCCACCCCAATAGGAGTGGGCCTGTCTGGATCCTGGGACCCATGGCCTTACCAGAATCTGACATCGGGACCAGATCCTCGCCTGCCAAGTCTCCTCGAGTCCGGTGGAAACACCAGATTGGGGCCAGCCCAAGGCGACTGGGGCAGGAGACTCCCGAATATTAGGCCATGCCTTCTCCGTTACAATCCCTCCTTGTGTCACCACCTCGCCATTGCCCCAAACCGGTGGCAACAGTGGGTCAGTGTGGTTGGGTTTCCTGGTCAGGGAACCAAATGCTATGGAACCTGGACTGGATCGCCCACTGGAAGAACCTAGCAGCACCCCAGATCTTGGAAGATAGGAGGTTTATTTAATGCCAGCGGTCTCAGAGTAGAGTGATCTCCAATGCTCTGAACCCTGAGCACAAAGGGGGCAATTAATACACGTCTACTTCTGCATACTTGGCACTTTTGGTGCATGCACAAAGCTGGGCAGGGAGAAGAACCTGAAAGAGCCCCGGGGCAAGGACTGGGACTCTCTGCCTGGCTCGGTCCGCCATCTTACGTCACAGATTTCCTTATCACTACCACCGGGTCTGAGTTGAGGGCATGGTTCAGGGTAAGTGTCAGGGTCAGGGTTTGCCTCCAGGGGGCCACTGAAATTGGCAGTTTGCTGGAATGAACATGCAGAGATTTCCTGCTCTGAGAACTTTCCACGGTTCCAAATGGTGTGGTTTCCTACTGCGTGGCAGGTTGAATCCGCTGGTATTGCTCAGTTATTCCCAATCCCTGGGGCTTTGGAGCCCAGCCTCTGAGGCCATACACCTCAGAAGCCACCTTATGGTTAGGGTTAGGGCCAAGAGGAATGGGAGGCTCGATCTGCTGGCACTGGGGTGAGCTTCCCAGGGGTTTGATTTGAGAGTGTGGGTCAAGTGAGTGTTAGGCTCATGGTTTGCAGCCAGGTAGCCTGCAGAATGTGGGGGTTCACTGGAATGGGCATGCAGATTTCTCCTGCACTGTATGGTTTCTAGAGTTCAAAATGTCTCAGTGTCCTTCTGGGTGGCAGGCTGAGTCCTCTGCTATTGCTCAGGTGTCCCCAATCCCTGGGTCTTTGGAACTGGGCCTCTGGGGACAGGCCATTTAGAAGCCATGATAGGGTTTGGTGTAAGACCTAGGGGCATGGCATGCTGATCTGCCATTGCAGTGGCGAGCTTCCCAGGGTTCTGTGTTAAGGGCATGGGCCAGGGTGAGTGTTAGGCTCAGGGTTTGAGCCCTGCAGGCCAATGAAAGTAAGATTTGCTTGGTTGGCATTCGAATACCTCTTGTTTTGAATGCTTCCCAGAGGTCCATTTTCACGGAATCCATCTGGGTGGCAGGTTGAATCCTATGGTATTGCTCAGTAGTCCCCAATCCATGGAGTTTGGATCGGGGCCTCTACGGACAAACCCCTGGAAAGCCACCCTAGGTTTAGGGTTAGGGACTAGAGGAATGTCAGGACCAATCTGCATGCGCTGTGGTGAGCTTCCACTGCTTCTGAGTTGAGGGTGTGAGTCAGGGTGAGTTTCAGGCTCAGGGTTTGTGTTCATGGGAGCGCTGAATGTGGGGATTTGCTGGGATGGGCATTCAGAGTCCCCCTGTTCTTAATGCTTTCCAGAGATTAAGTGGCGTGTTGAGTTGGCAGGTCCTTCTAGTTGGCAGGTTGAGTCCTCTTGTATTGCTAGGAGTCCCCAGTCCTTGGGGGGCTTCGGAGCCAGACCTCTGGGGACAGACCCCTCAGAATCCTCCCTAGGGTGACGGTTATGGCCTGGCAGCATGGCAAGCTGAACTGCCGGTGCTGTGGTGCGGTACGTGTGGTTTGACTTAAGGGCGTTCATCAGGGTAAGTGTCATCCTCATGGATAGTGGCCAAGGGGCCGATGAAAGTGGGGGTTCGCTTGGATGGCCATGCAGTGTACTCATGCTCTGAATGCTTCCTGGAGTTCCAAATGCCTTGTTTTCCTTCTGCGTGACAGGCTGCGTCTTCTGGTCTTGCTCAGGTGTCCCCATCTCGGTGGTTTAGAGCCAGGCTTCTGTGGACAGAGCACTCAGAAGTTAATCTAGGGTTAGAGTTAAGGCTTAGGATTATTTCAGCAGGGATCTGCCCATGCTGTGCGAGCTTCCCGGGGGTTTGAGTTGAAGGTGTGGGTCAGGATGAGTGTTAGGCTCAGGGTTTGGCGCCAGGGGGCCACTAAATGTGGGGTTTCACTTGGATAGGCATGCAGATTTCTCCTGCTCTGAATGCTTTCTGGAGTTCCAAATGGCGTGGTTTCTGTCTGGGTGGCAGGCTGAGTCCCATGGTATTGCACAGGTGTCCCCCAAACCTGGGTCTTTATAGCCATGTCCCTGGATGCTGAGAGAGCTCATGTCCCCAGTCTCAGAAGTAGCTGCTGGCCTCATCTCTCTGCGCCAAGGGATGGCCAGCGCTTCTATAAACATCCAGAAAGAGTGGGAAAGGTCTAGACAAGAGAAGATCATCATCACAAGTTTTGTGACCTATTCAGGACTCAGTCTTTCCTTTTGCAAAACCAGGATAACTGATAATACTTACTTCACAGGATTTATTTGTGAATGTTCTGAAATAATGTACTTTGAACTTTAAAGTGTTATTATTTTTATTCCACTTGTAGAAGAAGATAGAAGAAGCCAGGGTGGGGTGGAATTGAGTGCCCAGTGCACTTGGATATTAACTCTGGAGTTTCTGCTGGGACCTCGAGGTGCCCTTCTCCTTTCAGGTAACCTGGATCGGGAGAACCATGCTGCAGAGTAAACAGTGGAGGATGTTTTCCTCTGAAAGTTCATGCTGGGCATTTCCAGGATGTCTGGTCGACCAGCTGATTCTAAAGTGCTGGGCTATCCAGTTGGAGATCTGTGTCCTGGTCTTGAGGCAGCTGCCTGCACACAAGTTCTACTTTCTGGTGGGCTACAGTGAGACTCTGCTGTCCCACTTTTACAAATGTCCCGTCCGTCTGCACCTCCAGAGTGTGCCCGCCAAGGTCGTATATAAGTACATCTAAGGCAGTCTCCTTTTCTGCATCAGGCTCTAGCCTGTGAAGGACAGGACCATATGGGAAAGGAGTGAAGTAGAAATGGGGAAATACATCCCCTCACTGTCTCGAGGATTCCTTTTCAAAGCTGCCGTTGAATAAATGGACCTTCTGTGTTGTCTTGCCTCTTGGTTTGTCTTTCTTCCTTAGAGAAGAGAACTAGAATAGGGTTTCTTCGAAGATGTTCCAAGGCTCCCCAAAAGGCTGCCAGTTGTTTGAGGCTTGGGTAATAGCTACAGTGCAATGAGTCTCTTGTCACTTTACCAGGAACTTTACCTGGAGTTCTTTGTTTTTTCTCAAGGTGGAAGAATCCATTTTTGGTCATTATAAAATAATGAACATTAATTTTTAAAAATTTTAAACAGTATGGACATGTGTCAAGTCAACCATGAAAGTTTCTTGTAATTCTTCCATAGAGAGAACTACTGTGAACAGTTTATTTTATTTCGAGATGTACTTTTTCCTTCCAGAAATACCTTAATGGTACTCGTTGCTTATTAAATAAGCTTTCAATTGAGCACCTCCTGTAGGCCACAGATTCTTCTGAGTGCTTGGAAT
>NW_027397309.1:0-3493 GCF_003265705.2 Callorhinus ursinus | reverse complement strand
CTGACCAACTTCACTGTGACACTGACCTTGACCCTCACCTTGACCATGACCTTGTTTCACTTAACCCTGAACCTCAACCTCACACACCGTCATTCCAACCCTGACCTTGACTTATTACCCTGACTCTGATTCTACCCTAAGCTTTACCCTCACTCTAACAGTGATGTTCTGCCTAATCCTACTCATAACTTGAACTTCACTCAACCTCACTCTTACCTGAGGGTCTCACCCAGAACCGCCCCTGATCATGTCTGACTCTGACACTGACGTTGACTACATCCCTCACATAACCCTGATTTTCAGTCAGAACTTCACTCTGAAAATATCCAAATGCTATCTGACCTTTTTCATGACCCTGACTGTGACCTTATCCTAAATCTAACCCTGTGGCTTGCTTTGACTCTGACCATAATCCTCACCCAGATACTTATCGTGACCTTGACCATAAAACTCAGAGTCATCTAAATTTGACCCTTGCCCTGATCTTCCCTTATTGATAAACTGGACTCCGACCCTGACTCCAAAACCCAACCATCACCCAGACTGTCCCTCACACAGATCAGAGCCTACTCTTCACCCTGGTTTTGGCCCTGATTCTAACACTCGACAACCCTGGACTGGTGGAACTGATTGTCATTCAGGCCCCGAGACACCCTCACACCTTGCTGACAAAACTCAAGCTTAACCTGACCCTGATCCTTCTGACCTTCACTCTGACACTGATCCTGACCCAGGACTTCATATGAATTTGACCCTCACCCTCTTCTTGATTCTCACCCTCACCCTGACCTTGACCCTTCCACTAACAGTAATCTAACTGAACCTCTGCTGGACTTGATCATGTTCCTGATCCTCACGATCCTGATCCAGCCACCTACTGATTGTGAAACTTCCCTTAACCCTGATCAAGACCCTGAACCTTATTCAAATCCTTAACTGACACAGGCCCTTAGTCTGTCCTCGACTGTGACCTGATTCACACAGCCTTGCTTTGGTATTCACCCTATAGACTTACCCAGATCTTGACCCTGATCCATTTTTTAATTGAAATCTATTTTACATATAACATTGTGTAAATTTAAGGAGTCCATGTTGATACATTTATGTATCTTAATACATTATATATGATAATATGATTGCAACAATTAGCACCTCTATCATATTACAAAATTATTCTGTCTTTTTAGTCATTAGAATAATTAAGTTCTAGGTTCCTAGCAAGTTTGTTGATTATAATACAATATTGTTGTCTGTGCTCACTATTCATTATAAATTTGTACCCTTAGGCAACACCTGCCCTGTCCCCTCCACTTCTCAACCCCTGGTAACCACCATTTTTCTCTCTATTTTTGCAAGTTTGGCTTTTTTAGATTACACGTGTAAGTGATGTCCTATAGTATTTGTCTTTCTCTGTCTGACTTATTCCACTGAGCATCATTTCCACAAGTTCCACCATGTTGTTGCAAATGGCAGGATGTCCTCTTTTTTCATGGCTGTATAATATTCCATTGTATTTGTTTTTATCCATTCATTTGTTGATGGGCAATTATTGGCTATTGTGAATAATGCTGCAATAACATAGGAGTGCATATCTCTCTTCAAAATTCTGTTTTTATTTCCTTTGTGTGTATACCCAGAAATGGAATCACACTGGATCATTGTTGGGTCTATTTTTAATTTTTGAGAAGCCTTCGTATTGTTTTCCATTGTGGTTGAATCAATGTACATGCACACCAGCAGTGTGAAAAAGTTCCCTTTGCTCCAGACACTTGCCAGCCATTTTTATCTCTTGTCTTCCTGATAATAGCCCTTCTGACAGGTGTGACATGATATTTCATTGTGGCTTTGATTTGCATTTCCCTGATGACGAGTGATGTGGAGCATCTTTTCATGTGTTTGTTGGCTGTTGGGATATGTTCTTTGGAGAAAGGTCTCATTCTATCCATTTTTCAGTCAGATTGGTCTTTGATTTTGAGTTGTATGGGTTCTTTATATATTTTCATTATTAAATCCTATCCAAAGTATGGCTTGCAAAAACTTTCTTCCATTCTGTAGAGTGTTTATTCATCTTGTTAATGGTTCCTTTTGCTGTGCAGAAGGTTTTCAGTTTCCTGGAGCCCTATTTGTTCATTTTCACTTTTGTCTTTGGTGCTGCTGGTGTCATATTCAAGGAATCATTCCCAAAACCAATGTTAAGGAGCTTCTTCCCTACATTTACTTCTAGGAGTTTTACAGTACCAGGTCCTTCTGCTTCAGTCTTTGTTTGAGTGAATTTTTGGGACTGGTGTAAGATAGGGTTCTAATTTCATTGCATGTACTTATCCAGTTTTCCCCATCTCACTTGTGGACAAGACTGTCCTTTCCCCATAGTGTGGTCCTGGCTTCCTTGTTGAATATTTTTTTGATTGTAGAAGCAGGGGTTCACTTCTGTGCCTTCTATTCTGTTCCATTGGTCAATGTGTCTATTTTTGTCTATCTAAGCAGTAACATACTGTTTTTATTCCTTTCCTTTTTTCTTTTGTTATGTTAATCACCATACATTACATCATTAGTTTTTGAGGTAGTGTTCCATGATTCATTGTTTGCGTGTAACACTCAGTGCTCCATTCAGTACGTGCCCTCTTTAATACCTATCAGCAGGCTAACCCATTCCCCCACCCCCTCCCCTGTAGAACCCTCCATTGGTTTCTCACAGCCCATCGTCTGTCTGGTTCGTCTGCCCCTCTGATTTTCCCCCCTTCATTTTTCCATTCCTGCTATCTTCTTTTTTTCCTTCTTTTTTTTTTAACATAATCTATTATTTGTTTCAAAGGTACAGGTCTGTGATTCAACAGTCTAGCACACTTCACAGCGCTCACCATAGCACATACCCTCCCCAATGTCTACCACCCAGCCACCCCATCCCTCCCACCCCCCACTGCTCCAGAAACACTCAGTTTCTTTCCTGAGATTAAGAATTACTCATATCAGTGAGATCATATGACACATGTCTTTCTATGATTGACTTATTTCGCTCAGCATAATACCCTCCAGTTCCAACCATGTCATTGCAAATGGTAAGATTTCATTCCTTTTGATGGCTGTATACTATTCCATTGTGTATATATACCACCTCTTCTTTCTCCACTCATGTGTCAATGACATCTTGACTCTTTCCATAGTTTGGCTATTGTGGACATTGCTGCTATAAATATCGGGGTGCACGTACCCGTTCGGATCCTTACATTAGTATCTTTGGTGTAAATACCCTGTAGTGCAATTGCTGGGTCTTATGGTAGCTCTATTTTCTACTATTTGAGGAACCCCCATAGTGTTTTCCAGAGTGGATGCACCAGCTTCCATTCCCACCAACAGTGTGGGAGGGTTCCCCTTTCTCCGCATTCTCGCCAACATCTGTTGTTTGCTGACTTGTTAATTCTAGCCATTCTGACTGGTGTGAGGTGGTATCTCATTGAGGTTTTGATTTGGATTTCCCTGATGCCGAGCGACTTGA
>NW_027397308.1:55101-55245 GCF_003265705.2 Callorhinus ursinus | reverse complement strand
GAACCCCCACTTCATGGGAAACGGGGGCCTTGTCCTGGGTTCAGGGCAGCCTGTAGGGGTCTCCAGAAATCAGGAGGGACCCGACCCTGGGTCCACATCCCTGAATATCTTCAGGGCTTAGAGGGCTTCTCTGGCTCAGGCTGC
>NW_027397308.1:0-101 GCF_003265705.2 Callorhinus ursinus | reverse complement strand
ATGGGAGGGGGTGTCCGTGTTCTGGGAATGAATGGGGGTCTGACCTCCAACTGGAGGAGGTCCCTGTCGTCCCTCCTGAATCAGGAGGGAGAAAGACCCGA
>NW_027397307.1:55175-55246 GCF_003265705.2 Callorhinus ursinus | reverse complement strand
TGGAAAATTATAAGCAAACATCAATGATTTCATCTGATTGGGGTTGTTCCCACCAACAAGAATTGGCCTGT
>NW_027397307.1:0-175 GCF_003265705.2 Callorhinus ursinus | reverse complement strand
TAGCTCCAAAAATGCAATACTTAGGTATAAATCTAATAAGATATGCACAGGATCTGTATGCTGAAAACACAAAATGCTGATAAAAGGAATCAAGACTTAAGTAGTAAGTACAGAGATATACTGTGTTCATGGACTGGTAGACTCACATAGTGAAGATGTCAATTCTCACTAAATT
>NW_027397306.1:55110-55369 GCF_003265705.2 Callorhinus ursinus | reverse complement strand
TCAAAAAGTAAATTGTTTTTGTTGTCATTGTTGTTGTTTTCTAAAATAGAAAAGTTCAGTTCTTCACCTAGGAGTTGTAAGATTTTCAATAATACAGTCTAACTAAAGTGATAAATTCAAAAGATCCTCTTGTTCCATACTTGACTTACTTTTCTGTCTGCTTTTAGGAAAATCCTATCAATGCCTCATGGAAAATTATAAGCAAACATCAATGATTTCATCTGATTGGGGTTGTTCCCACCAACAAGAATTGGCCTGT
>NW_027397306.1:0-110 GCF_003265705.2 Callorhinus ursinus | reverse complement strand
TAGCTCCAAAAATGCAATACTTAGGTATAAATCTAATAAGATATGCACAGGATCTGTATGCTGAAAACACAAAATGCTGATAAAAGGAATCAAGACTTAAGTAGTAAGTA
>NW_027397305.1:55229-55400 GCF_003265705.2 Callorhinus ursinus | reverse complement strand
TCATTTCTCTTTTCTTTTTGATAAGTCTGGCCAGGGGTTTATCAATATTGTTAATTCTTTCACAGAACAAGCTCCTAGTCTCGTTGATCTGTTCTACGTTCTTTTGGTTTCTATTTCATTAATTTCTGCTCTGATCTTTATTATTTCTCTTCTCCTGCTGGGCTTAGGCTT
>NW_027397305.1:0-229 GCF_003265705.2 Callorhinus ursinus | reverse complement strand
TCTCTGCAGCCGGCTTCCCCGCTCTGATACCTGGGAGCTCTGGCGCACTCAGGCACCCCCGGTCTCTCCGTGACCCCAAGGGTCCTGAGACCACACTGTCCCGGGAGGATTCCACCCCCCGCTTAGCCACTGCAGCGACGTCCCTCCGCCGAGCCAACTTCTAAAAGGTCCGATTTTGTGCTCCGTGGCTCTATCACTTGCCAAAAGCGGCCGGCGGAGGCCCCTCCCC
>NW_027397304.1:55352-55429 GCF_003265705.2 Callorhinus ursinus | reverse complement strand
GTCGAAGAAGTTGCTGCCTGGGTTCTCCTCTAGGATTTGGATGGACTCCTGTCTCACGTTTAGGTCTTTCAACCATT
>NW_027397304.1:0-352 GCF_003265705.2 Callorhinus ursinus | reverse complement strand
AAAAAGACAGTCTCTTCAACAAATGGTGTTGGGAAAATTGGACAGCCACATGCAGAAGAATGAAACTGGACCATTTCCTTACACCACACACAAAAATAGACTCCAAATGGTTGAAAGACCTAAACGTGAGACAGGAGTCCATCCAAATCCTAAAGGAGAACACAGGTAGCAACCTTTTCGACCTTAGCCGCAGCAACTTCTTCCTAGAAACATCGCCAAAGGCACGGGAAGCCAGGGCAAAAATGAACTATTGGGATTTCATCAAGATAAAGAGCTTTTGCACAGCAAAAGAAACAGTCCACAAAACCAAAAGACAACCGACAGAATGGGAGAAAATATTTGCAAATGACAT
>NW_027397303.1:41892-55511 GCF_003265705.2 Callorhinus ursinus | reverse complement strand
ATTGATGAGGTGCAATAAAAAATGGGGGCACTAACTGCTAGGATAAATGAGACAGAAGAGAGAATCAGTGATATAGAAGACCAAATGATGGAAAATAAAGAGGCTGAGAAAAAGAGAGAGAAACAACTACAGGACCACGAGGGCAGAATTCGAGAGATAAGCGATACGATAAGACGAAACAATATTAGAATAATTGGGAGCCCAGAAGAAGAAAAAAGAGAGAGAGGGGGAGAGGTATACTGGCGCAAATAATAGCAGAGAACTTCCGTAATGTGAGGAAGGAAACAGGCATCAAAATCCAGGAGGCACAGAGAACCCCTCTCAAAATCAATAAAAAGAGGTCAACACCCCGACATCTAATAGTAAAACTTACGAGTCTCAGAGACAAACAGAAAATCCTGAAAGCAGCTCAGGAGAAGAGATATGTAACATAAAATGGTAGAAAGATTAGATTGGCAACAGACCTATCCACAGAGACCTGGCAGGCCAGAACGGACTGGCATGATATCTTCAGAGCACTAAACGAGAAAAATATGCAGCCAAGAACACTATATCCAGCTAGACTGTCATTGAAAATAGAAGGAGAGATAAAAAGCTTCCAGGACAAACAAAAACTAAAGGAATTTGCAAACATGAAACCAGCCCTACAAGAAATATTGAAAGAGGTCCTCTAAGCAAGGGAGAGATACTAAAAGCAGCATAGATCAGAAAGGAACACAGACAATATACAGTCACAATCACCTTACAGGCAATACAATGGCACTAAATTCATATCTTTCAATAGATACCCTGAATGTAAATGGGCTAAATGCCCCAATCAAAAGACACAGGCTATCAGATTGGGTTAAAAAACAAGACCCATCGATATGCTGTCTGCAAGAGACTCATTTTAGACCCAAACACCCCCACATTGAAAGAGACGGGGTGGAAAACCATTTACCATGCTAATGGACACCAAAAGAAAGCTGGGGTGGCAATCCTTATATCAGACAAACTAGATTTTAAAACAAAGACTGTAATAAGAGATGAAGAAGGACACTATATCCTACTTAAAGGGTCTATCCAACAAGAAGATCTAACAATTTAAATATCTGTGCCTCTAACATGAGAGCAGCCAATTATATAAGGCAATTAATAACAAAAGCAAAGAAACACATTGACAACAATACAATAATAGTGGGGGACTTTAACACCCCCCTGACTGAAATGGACAGATCATCTAAGCAAAAGATCAACAAGGAAATAAAGACTTTAAATGACACACTGGACCAAATGGACTCCACAGAGATATTCAGAACATTCCATACCAAAGCAATGGAATACACATTCTTCTCTAGTGCCCATGGAATATTCTCCAGAATTGATCACATGCTAGGTCACCGGTACCAAAAGATTGGGACTATTCCCTGCCTATTTGCAGACAACAATGCTTTGAAACTAGAACTCAATCACAAGAGGAAAATCGGAAAGAACTCAAATACATGGAGGCTAAAGAGCATCCTACTAAAGAATGAATGGGTCAACCAGGAAATTAAAGAAGAATGAAAAAAATTCACGGAAACCAATGAAAATGAAAACACAACTGTTCAAAATCTTTGGGATACAGCAAAGGCAGTCCTGAGAGGAAAGTATATAGCAATACAAGTCTTTCTCAAGAAACAAGAAAGGTCTCAAATACACAACCACACCCTACACCTAAAGGAGCTGGAGAAAGAAGAGCAAATCAAACCTAAACCCAGCAGGAGAAGAGAAATCATAAAGATCAGAGCAGAAATCAATGAACTAGAAACCAAAAGAACAGTAGAACAGATCAACGAAACTAGGAGCTGGTTCTTTGAAAGAATTAACAAGATTGATAAACCCCTGGCCAGACTGATCAAAAAGAAAAGAGAAATGACCCAAATCAACAAAATCATGAACGAAAGAGGAGAGATCGTAACCAACACCAAAGAAATACAAACAATTGTAAGAACATTTTATGAGCAACTCTATGCCAGCAAATTAGATAACCTGGAAGAAATGGGTGCATTCCTAGAGATGTACCAACTACCAAAATTGAACCAGGAAGAAATAGAAAACCTGAACAGACCTATAACCACTAAGAAAATTGAAGCAATCATCAAAAATCTCCCAAGAAACAAAAGCCCAGGTCCAGACGGCTTCCCAGGGGAATTCTATCAGACATTTCAAGAAGAATTAATACCTATTCTCCTGAAACTGTTCCAAAAAATAGAAATGGAAGGAAAACGTCCAAACTCATTTTATGAGGCCACCATTACCTTGATCCCAAAACCAGACAAAGACCCCATCAAAAAGGAGAATTACAGACCAATATCCTAGATGAACATGGATGCAAAAATTCTCACCAAAATACTAGCCAAGAGGATCCAACAGTACATTAAAAGGATTATTCACCACGACCAAGTGGGATTTATCCCTGGGCTGCAAGGATGGTTCAACATCCGCAAATCAATCAACGTGATACAATACATTAACAAAAGAAAGAACAAGAATCATATGATCCTCTCTATAGATGCAGAAAAAGCATCTGACAAAGTATAGCATCCTTTCTTGATCAAAACTCTTCAGAGTATAGGGTTAGAGGGTACATACCTCAATATCATAAAAGCCATCTATGAAAAACCTACAATGAATATCATTCTCCATGGGGAAAAGCTGAGAGCTTTCCCCTAAGGTCGGGAACATGGCAGGGATGTCCACTATCACCACTGCTATTGAACATAGTATTAGAAGTCCTAGCCACAGCAATCAGACAACAAAAAGAAATCAAAGGCATCCAAATCGACAAAGAGGAAGTCAAACTCTCACTCTTTGCAGATGATATGATACTGTATGTGGAAAACCCAAAAGACTCCATCCCAAAACTGCTAGAACTCATAGAGGAATTCAGTCAAGTAGCAGGCTATAAAATCAATGCACAGAAATCAGTGGCATTCCTATACACCAACAAGACAGAAGAGAGACAAATCAAAGAGACAATCCCATTTACAATTGCACCCAAACCCATAAGATACCTAGGAATAAATCTAACCAAAGAGGCAAAGGATCTGTACTCAGAAAACTATAAAATACTCATGAAAGAAATTGAAGAAGACACAAAGAAATGGAAAAACGTTCCATGCTCATGATTTGGAAGAACAAACATTGTGAAGATGTCAATGCTACCTAGAGAGCAATCTACACATTCAATGCAATCCCCGTCAAAATACCATCCACTTTTTTCAAAGAAATGTAACAAATAATCCTAGAATTTGTATGGATCCAGAAGAGACTCTGAATAGCCAGAGGAATATTGAAAAAGAAAAGCAAAGCTGGTGGCATCACAGTTCCGGACTTCCAGCTCTATTACAAAGCTGTCATCATCAAGACAGTATGGTACTGGCACAAAAACAGACACGTAGATCAATGGAATAGAATCGAGAGCCCAGAAATGGACCCTCAACTCTATGGTCAAATCATCTTTGACAAACCAGGAAAGAATGTCCAATGGCAAAAAGACAGTCTTTTCAACCAACGGTGCTGGGAAAATTGGACAGCCACGTGCAGAAGAATGAAACTGGACCATTTCCTTACACCACACACAAAAATAGACTCCAAATGGTTGAAAGACCTAAACGTGAGACAGGAGTCCATCAAAATCCTAAAGGAGAGCACAAGTAGCAACCTCTTCGACCTCAGCCGCAGAAATTTCTTCCTAGAAACATCGCCAAATCAAGGGAAGCCAGGGCAAAAATGAAGTCTTGGGATTTCATCAAGATAAAAAGCTTTTGCACAGCCAAAGAAACAGTCCACAAAACTAAAAGAAAACCGACAGAATGGGAGTAAATATTTGCCAATTACTTGCCCGATAAAGGGCTAGTATCCAAAATCTATAAAAAAGTTATGAAACTCAACACCCAAAGAACAAATGATCCAATCAAGAAATGGGCAGAAGACATGAACAGACATTTCTCCAAAGAAGACATCCAAATGGCCAACAGACACATGAAAAAGTGCTCCACGTCCTCGGCATCAGGGAAATCCCAATCAAAACCTCAATGAGATACCACCTCACACCAGTCAGAATGGCTACAATTAACAAGTCAGGAAACGACAGATGTTGGCAGAGATGCGGAGAAAGGGGAATCCTCCTACACTGTTGGTGGGAATGCAAGCTGGAGCAACCACTCTGGAAAACAGTATGGAGGTTCCTCAAAAAGTTGAAAATAGAGCTACCATATGATCCAGCAATTGCACTACTGGGTATTTACCCCAAAGATACAAATGTAGGGATCCGAAGGGGTACGTGCACCCCAATGTTTATAGCAGCAATGTCCACAATAGCCAAACTGTGGAAAGAGCCAAGATGTCCATCGACAGATGAATGGATAGAGATGATGTGGTATATATACACAATGGAATATTATGCAGCCATCCAAAGGAATGAGATCTTGCCATTTGCAACAACGTGGATGGAACTGGAGGGTGTTATGCTGAGTGAAATAAGTCAATCAGAGAAAGACATGTATCATATGACCTCAGTGATATGAGGAATTCTTAATCTTAGGAAAAAAACTGAGTGTTGCTGGAGTGGTGGGGGGTGGGAGGGATGGGGTGGCTGGGTGATAGACATTCTGGAGAGTATGTGCTATGGTGAGCACTGTGAATTGTGCAAGACTGTTGAATCACAGATCTGTACTTCTGAAACAAATAAGGCAATATATGTCAAGAAAAAAAAAAGAAGATAGCAGGAGGGGAAGAATGAAGGGGAGTAAGTCAGAGGGGGAGATGAACCATGAGAAACGATGGACTCTGAAAAACAAACTGAGGGTTTAGAGGGGAGAGGGGTGAGGGATGGGTTAGCTTGGTGATGGGTATTAAAGAGGGCACATTCTGCGTGGAGCACTGGGTGTTATGCACAAACAATGAATCATGGAACACCTCATCAAAAACTAATGATGTAATGTATGGTGATTAACCTAACAATAAAAAATTTAAAAAAAAGTGAGACGTGAAAATTAAGTCTCAGTTTTGTGAACAAGTCTCATGAGAAACAATCCCCAGATCGCCAATCACTGACCATTCTTATTCTTTCCAAATTAAGGCAAATTGATTGACTTACCTTGGGCAACTCATTTCCTTAAACCTCATATTCCTTATTCCTAAAATGACAATAATAATACCTACCTTTCAAGAGTTTTGTGAGAACGAAGATGAAATTAGTGAAGGAGTCTACACACGAATATTTGTTGTTAGATATTTGGTTTTTAGAATAAATATGATGTAGTTATACTCCATACAGAGGTTTATAAACCCATAAAGAGACAGTATAACCCAGTGCCCTTCTGGCTTCTAGCAATGGCAACTGTATTGGTCAGGGTTCTCCAGAGAAATAGAACTAATAGGGAATATATAGATACATGTGTATGAGGAGACTTATTATAGGAATTGGCTCATGTGGTTATGGAGGCTGAGAAGTCCCATGATCTGCCATCCTGAAGCTAGAGAACCAGGAAAACTGGTGATATATTCCAGGAATTGGAGGGGGAAGGGGTAGAGGATGTAGGGACTGAAGCTGTAAGTCTTCATCTGAGTCTGAGAGCCCAAGAACCAGATGTCTCGGCTCAAGGAAAGAGAGAGGGAGGGTGCATGAGAGGGCGAGTGAGTGCAAATTCACCCTTCTTCTGCCTTCTATTCCATTTGGGCTCTCCATGAATTGGATATTGCCTAACCACATGGAGGAGGGCCATCTGCTTTACTCATTTCACCAGTTGTTCACCAATTCCAGTGCTGATCTCTGCCAGAAACACCCCTCACAGACACACCCAATAATTATATTTTACCAGCCATCTGGGCCTCCCTTAGCCCCGTCAAGTTGACACATAAAATTATCCATCACAGCAACCCAATTTGAACAGGCTTAAAATTTCTTTTTTTTTAAGATTTTATTTATTTATTTGAAGATAGAGAGAGAGAGCATGAGTGGGGAGTAGGGGCAGAGAGAGAGAGAGGAAGCGGGCTCTCTACTGAGCAAGGAGCCCAATGCGGGGCTCGATCCCAGGTCCCTGAGATCATGACCTGAGCCAAAGGCAGCTGTTTAACCGACTGAGCCACCCAGGTGCCCCCAGCCTTAAAATTTCTAGAAGGGAAACTGATTGGCTATACCATGATTTCAGGAATGGCTGAATTTAGTTGTTCAAGGGATATTTATTAAGAGTTTCTCTTTCTACTCATCTTTGAGTCACTTCCATCTCTGTTGGTATAATTTTTGGCCCAGTTCTCCTCTTCTGGTGCTGAAGGTGGCTCTCCCAATCCTTCCTGGAAACGTCCTTGGTGTCAACGTCATTGGTTCTATCTGGTATCCAAACCAATCACTGACGCCTCATTAGGTAGAATAAGCTTACTTAATGTGTCTGATTTATCAACCACCTGTTGTTTGAGATTTGCTTCCCACTTCCACACCACGTGCTGTAACCAGAAAAGGTGCTAGGCAGATAATGCCTCAGGTTGAACAGATAAATGAGTTTCTTCACCCTTCTCCCTTTTATAAACTGAAGACTCTTGGACTCTAGAGAAAATACACAGATAATCTATTTCTACTTCTCATTTTATATATGAGCAGGACTAAAAGGGTACGTGACTTGCCCAGTGATATAAAGCTGGTATATGACAGATCCAGAGTAAAAACCCATTTCTTTTGACTCTAGTTCAATGATTTTCCTCCCTATACAACTCTCTCTCTTTTTTTAGAGAGAGAAACTGTGTGTGCAAATGAGGGGCAGATGGGGAAGGACAGAGAGAATCCCAAGCAGGCTCCATGCTCTAGTGCAGAGCCTAACACGGGGCTCGATCTCACGTCCCTGAGATCTTGACCTGAGCCAAAATCAAGAGTTGGTCGCTTAACCAACTGAGACATCCAGGCACCCCAACTCTGACTCTTTTTTAAAGGATAATCCAATTTAAATCATAATCCAATTTGTGATAAAGCTGACCAGTTGTTGTTTTTTTCCCCCTTCTTTAAGTCAACGATACTTTTCTCCCAAGTACTTTTCATGGCTTTTGACTTGGCTCATCACTTGGGCTGCAGAACACATGAATAGGAATCTAGTCCCATGGAAATCTTGTGCTGCCTTATTGAAACTCAGTAACAACCTACTTGGGATTATCATTTTTATTTCCTGATCTGTGACCTAAAAATCTTTCTGGAAAAAATTATTATTTGTTCAAATGATCATAAATAAAAGTAATATTTTTCCTCTAAAGAAGGCAAATTTAGGGGTGCCTGGGTGGCTCAGTCAGTTAAGCGGCTGCCTTCAGCTCAGGTCATAATCCCAGGGTCCTGGGATCGAGCCCCGCATCAGGCTCCCTGCTCGGCAGGGAGCCTGCTTCTCCCTCTCCCTCTGCCTGCCTCTCTGCCTACTTGTTCTCTCTCTGCTCTGTATCTCTCTGCCAAATAAATAAATAAAATCTTTAAAAAAAAAGAAGGCAAATTTATTGAAGAAATAGTAGCAAATACAGGGAAGCAATATAACCGTCCTAACTCCACTGCTCAGCAATGATCTTTATTAATATGTTGGTGTATAATGATATTATATAATGGATCATATTATACATATTGCTCTGTAACTTGCTTTTCTCACTTAACAATATGTTACAAACATTTAGCAAGTCAATAATTATAAATCTATATCACCCATTTGAGTGATTTTAGAATACTTAATTTGAATAAACCCTCATTTATTTAGATTATTCTCATGTTGTGAGATATTTCCTTTTTTTGCTATTATGAACAATACAATAAAGAGTATCTTATAATACATTTTTGGGTACTATTCACTTGGGATCCCTTTGTCTTAAGAAACAGAATGGCTAAAATTAACACAGGAAACAACAGATGTTGGCGAGGCTGAGGAGAAAGGGGAACCCCTGTGCACTTTTTGTGGGAAGGCAAGATTGTGCAGCTACTCTGGAGAACAGTTTGGACGTTCCTCAAAAAGCTAAAAATAGAGGGGCGCCTGGTGGCTCAGATGGTTGAGCATCTGCCTTTGGCTCAGGTCATGGTCCCGGGGTCCTGGGATCGAGTCCCGCATCGAACTCCCTGCCCCTTTGGAAGCCTGATTCTCCCTCTGCCTCCTCTCTCTCTCTCTCTCTCTCTCTCTGTCTCTTTCTCCCTGTCTCATGAATAAATAAATAAAATATTTTTAAAAAATAAAAATAAATTTTAAAAAAAGTTAAAAATAGAACTACCCTATGATCCAGCAACTGTTCTACTAGATATTTACCCAAATAATACAAAAATACTAATTCGGAGGGATACATGCACCTCAATATTTATAACAGCATTATTTACGATAGCCAAAACATGGAAAGACCCAAATGTCCATCAACTAATGAATGGATAAAGAAGATGTGGTATCTATATACAATGGAATATTACTCAGCCATCAAAAAGAATGCAGTCTTGCCATTTGCATGATGTGGTTAGAACTAGAGTGTATTATGCTAGACGAAATAAGTCAGAGAAAGACAAATACCATATGATCTCACTCATACGTAGAATTTGAGAAAACTATCAGAAGGGCAAGAAAGAGGGAGGTAAACCAAGAAACAGACTCATAACTATAGAGAAGAAACTGATGGTTACCAGAGAGGAGGATGATGGGAGGAATGGGTGAAATAGGTGATAGGGATTAAGGAGGGCACTTGTGATGAACACCTGGTGTTGTATGGACGTGTTGAATCACTAAACTCTAGACCTGAAACTAACATTACACTGTATGTTAACTAACTGGAATTTAAATAAAAACAAAAAAAAAGTTAATCGTGGCTAGCTTGAAGGGAGGAAGAAAGAATTTATTGGATTGATTGAGGGGACCCACAAATTTGAATCACAAAGTGAAAAAGTAAACATCAGAAGGGAGATGGATCTGGGAAGCTCTGAGGATTCAGGTAGAAGAAGCTAATGGCCCCTACCATGGACATAAGTCAACTACAGCTGTGTTCTGACCTTGATCACCTCCACTGAAGTCCAAGGAAGGTCCATAAGATTTTCCTTGTGTACACGTCCACCACCATTTGGCCAAGACAACACATGACATCTTTATTGACCGTCCTACTCAAAATCACAAGGAGAAATAATAATTTCCCAAAGAAAAATCCAAGAGCTTTAATTAGAAAAAAGGGATGGATGTCAGACAACTGAAAATGACACCACAATGCACTTGTCTGAATATTTCAGAGATTAAATTCCTTGAAATGAAATGATTAGTTGGGAGAATAAAAACTCATTTTAAAAAATCTTCTAAATAATGCAAAAAATTATTGGCAACTAAAAAGCTAATAAAGAGAAAGTTATATTTCATAATAATAGAATTAGTAATAAGTTGTTAGAAGAAATCCCAGGAGGTTTGTCTCAATCTGCCTTTCATATTATATTTTAGAATTCCAGCCAGAGACAGAGGGAACGTGGGTAGAGTCTTATGCCAAAACACATCACTCTGTGCTTCATGAAATATGTGACTTAAAGTAACAGGTTCCAAAGAAGAGGGTGAATGCATTTATTTCATTGAAACAACAACAACAACAACAACAACAACAACAACAGAGAAATAAATGTAATCTTTTGAACTCAGGTTCTTATGTTTAAGTATAATTATATAAAACGTAAAGAGATGGTCTAGCAGAATGGTTTAGAACAAAGGGTTTGGGTCTAAACATATCTCATTTGAATTCAGGCTCTACTACTCTTTAGCTTCTTTACTTTAAATTAACATCTTAGCTTCCATTTCCTCACTGGTAAATATATCTAATATCAGTACCTACCTGAATGGGTTATTGTGGAGTTGAAATAAAATAATTCTAGTATGGACACGTAGGGGACTGGCTGGATTATAGTAGGTCCTCAGTGAGTATTAGCCTTTGATTTATTCCTAGTGGAGTGAAGTGGCTTAAGTCCCCCGACCCCAAAAGAATGCAAGATTCCCCATCATTCCCCATCAAACACTGGATTTGGAACATCGTCCTAGAGGACTCATAGCTCTGGAGGAATTGCTGGATGTTCATATAAGGATATCTCTCCTATTCCATCTTCTGGATTGTGTTATGAGGGACATTTTTAAGCCGACCTTCATCCTTGGCAGGGACAGTACAAGAGCCATCTTTATAATGGTTTGGAAACAGTCTTACTCCCTCATAACTGTACTTTATTTCAAAATTATTTTTACTTACTAAATATATCTTTTTATAAAAGCACTTTGAAAGGATGTGTGTAGCTTAAAATAATACCTATGTATCTATGACTTAGCTTGAGACATAGAACATTTAAACATTATCAGAACTTGGGAGGTCATCCTACTACTTCTTTCTGACCGTTTTCTCATTTTTCTCCTTCTTAGAGGTCAGTGCTCTTCAGATTCTGTGTTATTCATTCTTTGCTTTACTTTATAGATTTTCCAGGGAGGTATACATTCCCAAACACTATTTTTTGCCTGTTTTAGAAAATATACACAGAATCATATAGAATGCATTCTTTTATAACTTGTTTTTTGTGGTACAAATGATAATTTGAGATCCATGGATGCTGCTTTGCAGCTCACTCTTTCTTATTACTTTTAAAAAGTCTTCTAAATAAATTACTGTCTGCCTCCTACTGCACCACGTTTATATATACCTCCTTTGGAGATGGGCATTTGGAATATTTATTTTTTTTATTATTACAGATGCTGCTGCTGTAAAAGCATGAACACGTCTCCCAGAACACATAGGCAAAAGTTTCTCTAGAATGTATGCCTATGAGTGGAACTGCTGGGTATTGACAATATACATGTTTAACTCTCTCCTATAAGGATGGATCATTTCCTAACTGGGTGCACCAATTTACATGCCTACTGGCTATGAATGAGAGTTCCTGTTGTTCCACATCCTTGCCATACCTGAGAATATTAGACTTTTTGTTCCCCAGTATTGCTAGTATGATGAGGTAGAATGCTATTTCAATAAATTTTCTTCATTAATAATGATGTTAAAATGTTTTAATATATTTCTGGGCTGTCCCTGTTTCCTTTCCTTTACTTTGAAAGTTCATTTACCTAGTGTGAATTTTTTCTCTTTCTTGTTGATTTGTAGAAGCTCATTACATATTATGAATATGGAGTCTTCCTTGGTTATTCATGTGGCAGATATGTTCTCAGTTTGTGGTTTATCTTTTCACTTCCTTTATGATATAAAACTGGTGTTTGCAGAGATGGAGAAGAACCTGGGTATCCAAATAGTTTCTGAGATATTTTCTGCTAGGTCCCTGTGTGATCTGCTTTATCACCTGGGCTCCTCACTCACTATTCTTATCTAAGTGCTCACTCTCTCTCTCCTTCTCTTAACCAAGAATGGGTTATAGTCCTGGATCTCAGCCAATTTACTTGGAGCCTTTGACCTAAAGTTCAGGTTCTACTTCCTGTGCTCAGTTATTGCTCTGGACCCTTCGTGATTGCATTAATAACCCAGAGCCTGGGCTGTATTGCTCACTTGGCTTTGAGTTATCACAAGCTTCAAGAGTCTTGCTTGCTGAAATAGAGATGAAGAATCCCATGGCTCAGGACCATTTGTGCAGACAATTTGGAACCTTTAAGGTGATGACAAAAAACCTACAGCATGGACTGATGGCCATCTAGACTTCTTTGACTTGTTTGAAAGATAAGTGAATGACTGCCTATCTGTCATTGTCTGAGCCTCATCCAACCTGCTTTCAAAATATGGTTGGATCTTCACATACAAAGTGGCTAAAAAATTCAAGTAGTTTCTTAACTATTAACTCTATAATAAACCTATACATATATGTATGTATGTTGATGTGTATGTATTTGCCATTTTATACATGTATATATGTGTGTGTCTAGATAGACAGATAGAGATATAGATAGATATAAGTATTCATATAATCTCTGTCCATGTTCCAGAACCCATTGTGATGTGGTAAGAATTACAGAAGATAAGGCTGTTAGGGAATGACATGTGACAGCTTTACTGATTAGGTCCCATGTCTCTTCAGGATGCAGGGTTGAGCTACAAACACTATTTAGTGCTTAGGTGTTGCTTAGAATTGTAGCCAATTTTGATAAAATATATCTCAAATCACAGAGGGATCTTAGGACAGCAGGCAAGAGTGAAATCCTGGTCCATGGACCCAAGAGGAGCCTCACCAGCTTTTTAGGTAGGTAATTGATGAAAGGCATCAGATTTTTAGAGATGACCAAGCTGGAGGCAACTACATAGCTCTAGCATAGTCTCTGGATTGTGGTGACCAGAAAGAAGAGAGTGGAGAGAAGAGGGGTTGTCAGCTGTAAGAGGTGAAATTCAAACTCAAGTCTATTTGATCACGAAGGGCTTAACCACTGGTGATTTACTATAAAACTGCATTCCAACATCTGTATCTCCCGGTCAAACTCATTTCTGCACAGAATAAACACATCTGCCATCCTTTCTTTGGGCTTCCATGGAATGATCTACAGTTATTAGGTCGTAAACACACCGACCTGGCATAGGGCCCCTTCCATTTTCTAAGCCTGGACTACATTCCCCTCATGTCCCTCTGACCCCCTTCTTCTTCTTTAAAGATTTATTTTGGAGAGAGAGAGAGCAAGAGCACAAGCCGGAGGGGCAGGGAGAGGGAGAATGTCAAGCAGAGTCCACTGAGGGCTGAGCCCAATGCAGGGCTTGACCTCAGGACGCTGAGATCATGACCTGAGCCAAAACCAAGAGTGGGACACTTAACCAATTGAGCCACCCAGGCAACCCCCCCACCCCGGTCCCCTTCTATCTTCTTTTTGGCCTCATCTGAAGGCCACTTTCTCATGAAGGCCTTTGCTGGATGTCTCAGGAGGGAGATTCACTTGCTTTATGCTCTCTTGGCATTATATATTTGGCCCTTTGTAAACCTCATCAGCCTTGTCATTATAGATGATTATCTTTCCGTTGTGTTTAGCAGAGACCAGGTCTGCCTTGTACCCTGCTGTACCCCTAGGACCTAGACAGAGCATAGCCTGGAGCATAGTAGGTGCTGAATTGACATGTATTGAATGAAAGAACGAGTAAATAAATAATGGAGAGCAAGTTGGTGCCAGGACTCAGTATAGACACTGAGTCTCCTGATTTCCAGAACCAGCACATTTGCTCCCATGCATTAGACTTCCTTCAGCCCTCTAGGCTCTTCTTAGGTATGCCCAGAGGACACCGTCTTCATTCCTTCCCATGGGAGCATTTGGACCTTTCACAATGCTTTTCTAGGAAATTTTCCCAACTATTTTTTTGTCTACACTGGGCTATGCCATATGCTTGGATGGACAAAGAACATGAACATCATTCTCTCAGTACCTACTGTTTATTGTAAGAATTAATGTAAAACACCCAACACTTCCTGATGCATGGGAAGAGCTCAGGAAATGGTATCTGTCTGCAGAAGGGGTACCCTAAGAAATGGGGGTAATTCCCAAGTCCGGGAAAATTAGCCCACCATCAGTCTTTGCTCAATGACGTGGTCTTCCCTGGAAAACCAGTGCTTGCTTTCTTTAATTTCTTTCTTTTCTTTTTTCTTTATCTTTTTCTTTTTCTTCCCTTCTTTCTTTCTT
>NW_027397303.1:30302-41492 GCF_003265705.2 Callorhinus ursinus | reverse complement strand
CTCTTCCTGCCATTCCTCTTATTTTTTTATTTAAAAAATTTTTAATATTTAAGTATAGTTGACATACATTATAGTAGTTGCAGGTGTACATCATAGAGGTTTGACAATTCCACGCAACACTCAGTGCTCACCACATGTAGTCACCGTCTGTCACCATACAACGTTACATTTTTACTGATTATTTTCTCTATGCTGTACGTTTTATCTCTGTGACTTATTTATTTTATAGCTTTTAATACCCTTCATCTATTTTGCCCATCCCCATCCCCTCCTCTCTTGTAACTACCAGTTGTTCTCTCTATTTATGAGTCTCTTTGTATTTGTTTGTTTTGTTTTTTTAGATTCCACATATAAGTGTAATCATAAGGTATTTGTCTTCCTCTGACTTACCTCATTTAGCATAATGCTCTCTAGGCCTATCCATGTTGTCACAAATGGCAAGATCTCATTCTTTTTTATGCCCGAGTAGTATTCCATTGTGTATATATACCTCATCTTTATCTGTTCATCTGTGGATGGACACTTGGGCTGTTTCCATATCTTGGCTGTTGTCACTAATGCGGCAATAAACATAGGGGTGCAAATGCCTTTTCAAATCCATGTTTTCATTTTCTTTGGGTAAATTCCCAGCAGTGGAATTGGTAGATCCTATGGTATTTCTATTTTTTAATTTTTTGAGGAACTCTATACTGTTTTCCACAGCAGCTGTACCAGTTTGCATTCCCACCAACAGTGACCAGTGCTCTTTCTCGATGTTAGAAGGACGTATCCATAATATCAGCACTAACGCTTGCTTTTGGAGATGACCACACTTGGCCGGCTTCCTGTCGATCTCACTCTTCAGTAGATTTTAAGTTAGTTAAGCACCTTCTGTTTTATAAGCCATTCCACTAGGTGTCACAGGGGAGATAGTGATCGGTCTGACTTCCCTCCTTTAGGTCAATCAGAGTAGAGTGGGGACTTACATGGGTCAAAGGTCAAAGAGGGTAAAAATAGACAATTTTCTTTCTGGACATGTTACATAAATGGAATCATGTTGTGTGTGTGTGTGTGTGTGTGTGTGTGTGTATGTGTGTGTGTCTGGCTTCTTGCTCTTAGTATTACGTTTTTAGGGTTCTTCTGTTGTTTTACATATCATTATGGTGTTCCTTTTTGCTGCTGAGTAGTATTTTGCTGGATAGATAGATATACCATGGGTCTGGGGGTGGGGACCAAGATTAACTATCACCAGGCATGAGGAATATTATTGGGATGATGGAAATGTTTTAAAGTTGGATTATGGTGATGGCTTTGCAACTCAGTATATTTATTAAAAACTGTTACATTGTGCACTTTACCCCAATCAATTTTATGGTATGTAAATATTGTCTCAATAAAATCGTTAATAAAGAAAATGAAGTGCAAAGAAAACTCAGAATGGGGAAATCATTTCAGGCTTTGCATGGTAAGAGAGGCTTCCTGGAAGAGGTGTCATGAAAGATGGGCTTGATTAATTGTATTGGCGTGAGTACTAAAAGATGCCTGTGAATGCCTGCTATGACACCTTCCTAGGACATCTCATTTCAAAACTTCATTTTACAAATCCCAGACCCCACTGTGGAGTGACTTGCTTAAGGGCACCCAACTAGCACGTGATGGCACAGCCTGGAGCCCCCGCCTCACCAGCATGGAAGCCTCTTGCCTGTAACCACGGTGCATCCCGCCTCTGTCCCCGCTTCTAAATCTCTGGGAATGTGAGGATGCAGTGGTTTTGCGCACCATCTATCATCATCTTGTTTGCCGAAAGACGACCTAATTTGCTACTATCTAACTGAATTCAAACTTCATAGCAAGGCGACATAATAAAAACATCCTCCTAATAGTGCACTGTTTTAAAGGCAAATGAATTGCTCAGATATGAAATTAGAATCGTGCTCTCCAAGTGCACGGAAGCTGGAGGATACATAGCGCCATAACATTGATTTCAATTACGTCCTAACCTTCAGCATGATGATGTGACATTATAGCCCGCTGTCACCGACAGCGGATCCACCCTCATTTTTATTTCTCTTGTTAAATATAAGCTTTGTTGTGCTCCATCAATCTCTGCAAATATTCCGCTGTTTACAACTTGGATAATCTTTGTGTTATCTGCAGGAGTAATTGGATTCCTACAAACGTGGCTGAATTTTCAACATCACCGGGGTGGGGGAGAAATGGGCATCTGACACAATGAAAGCACCCCCGATTGCAGAAACCTCTTTTGTTCTCTAGTTAAAGCTGACCTTTTGTCTCCGGTTTGAAAGGTTATGTCCTAATAAGTTTGGGCATTTGTAACAGAAAGGAGGTATTTCCTTTAAATGAAACAAGGCTGTAAAAGTCACAGCTCTTTGGCTCCTCCAAAGTCATCGCCTCTGTGGCCGGTCATTATCTCATTCAAGAAATAAGGATGAAGGGGTTCACATATGTTTTTAAAAAATTACTCTCTTCTGGGAGAATACGGATTGTGCGCGCACAGGCAGGCGCACGCGCAGACACACACCCGGAATCCACAGTCTGTGTTCCTTTTGCCAGTAACTTCCATTCTTTTCCATCAACGTGGGTATTTGGAAGGGAAGGAAGATAGTGCGGCTTTCTTATCTTGGTGAACCACTTAACACCAGCCGGCTAACCTTGGGCAAAGTAACCTCTCCGAGGCTCGGTTTCCCCCTGCTTAAAATGGGGGATCCTGATACAATTTACATTGTAGAGTTGTTATGAACATATATTAGTAGATATGTAAAATTCTTAGAACACTGGCACGGAGTAAGCATTCATGTTTGTTAACCAAACTCAGTAAGAGGAAAAAATGACATGCAGATGCCATCTTGCCAAAATGTAGGGTAATGGTGGGGCTTGGAATTTTTAGGTTATTCTCAGAAAAGTAAAAGCTTGAGAAGAAGGGAGCCGCATGAAGGAGGGTGATCTCTGGGCCTGAGGGACAGGGAGGCCATGGTGCAGATGATATCCCATATACCACATAATCCCTAACAGGGGGGACTCCCCCTCTAAAACCCAAGAGCATCCAGCGTCTGGGTCCCATTGCCAATGGATTATTTTTACTCTTAAAGAAGTGAAAGGAGATCGCTTATGATTTGTTATCATAGCAATAGTTTTCAGATAAAAAGATGTAAAGTTTTGGCAATAAGAAATAATAAAAAATAATTAAAATAAATTCATTTAATAGAAGTTGTTAAAATGATAATATTTCAGGCATTGTTATGGAAAGATGCTAATGATACATTGCTAGGAGTCTGTTTAAAAAAAACTATGTTTAGGAAAATGTACGGATGGGTATACAGTAAGTCATAGTTTTTTAATTTTAAATTTTTTAAGATTTATTTATTCATTTTACTTTTAAAAATATTTTATTTATTTATTTATTTATTGAGCACTCCAGCATGGGGAGGGGCAGAGGTAGAGGGAGAGAGAGAATCTTAAGCTGGCTCCATGCCCAGCCCAGAGCCCTGCGTGGGGGTGGATCTCACTACCCTGAGATCATGACCTGAGCTGAAATCAAGAGTCGGACACTTAACCAACTGAGCCACCCAGGTGCCCCCAGAATATAGATTTTTAAAAATCCAACTATTCATTTTTGCATCAATGGGAAAATTACCCAAGGAGTTACTCCATAGAGCTTGGCATGCGAGTGTATTTGGAGGGGCACTGATATTTCTTCAAATTCTAGGAATCTTATTTGGGAATTTAACAAACCTACAAATTCAGTGGCCATATAAGGGAGAAATGCACCCTCACATATGGCCTAATAGAGGATGAGTTGATGGATAGAATACCTATGCTGTCTCCACAAAATTTATATAGATAATAAAATATGTTCGTGGTGGAAAGAAAGGTACACAGAACATGAACATTATGTAAAGTCTTGCCCCACAGACAGAACCTCTGTCAACATTTTGTATATGTCCTTGTAGTATCTACCCTTCCTCTTTCTCTCTATAAACCAAAGGGGAAGAGAAGAAAAATAAAATAAGACAATAACAGAGAAGGAAGCAAATCATGAGAGACTCTTAACTCTAGGAGACAAACTGAGGGTTGCTGGAGAGGAGGTGGGTGGGGGATGGGGTAACTGGGTGATGGGCATTCAGGAGGGCACTGATGTGATGAGCACTGGGTGTTATCTGCAACTGATGAATCACTAAATTCTACCCGTGAAACTAATAATACACTATATGTGAACTAACTTGAATTTAAATAAAAAAGGAAATATACAGATGGAAGTTTCTCTATCTGTACATATATCGATATTTTGTAGTCTGAATAGAGACAGTTTGAGTACTTGCAGACTGAAACTACATATATATACATACACACACACACACTTTCTGTTTTTAACAAAATTAAGATCACAGAATACACAATATATCCTGCCTTATTACATTTGGATGATTTTGCTTAATAGAATACCATACGCATTTTCCCGTGATGCTAAATATTCTCTGCAACATGATTTTAATGGCTACATAATATTTCATTATATGACCATACCATAATTTATTTCACAAATCTCCTATTGTGAATAGTTATGTTTTTTAAATTTATCACTATTATAAATACTGTTGTGATACTATCACATGTGCATTTCTGAGTATTTCCTTTGGATAAGTTCCTGGAAGTAAAATTACTGGAGGGGAGGATATAAACACTTTTATAAGGCTTTTGATATATCTTGCCAAATTACCCTCAAGAAAGGATAAAACAATTTATTTTCCTACCATCAGTGAATGTATTACCTCACTGCCCTCTTGACAACAGGCAGCATTCCATATATAATTTTATTCTTTGTCAATTTGATAGATGAATAATGGCATTTTGTTGTTGTTTTAATTTGCATGTATTTGATTACAAAATAGACTGATTCTTTCTTGAATCCATATGTAATTCTTCATTTGTGAGCTGTCAACTGGTGTTTCTTGCTTTTTTTTTCTTTCTATTGGATGTTCCTCTTTGCTTGTCTTTATAGATCCACTAAAGCTATTTAAATATCAGATATGTTAGATTTGGGGGTCAAAAGTGGTAAGAATGCATATAGAAAGCATTCTTTTTTTTTAAAAGATTTTATTTATTCATTTGAGACACAGAGATACAGAGAGAGAGAATGAGTAGGGGGAGAGGCAGAGGGAGAGAGAGAAGCAGACTCCCTGCTGAGCCAGGAGCCTGATGTGGGGACTTGATTCCAGGACCCTGGGATCATGACCTGAGCTGAAGGCAGTTGCTTAACCATCTAAGCCACGGAGGCGCCCCTAGAAAGCATTCTGGTAGACTAAACCCTGAACCATTAATGAACCCGGAAGCATTACTCTATCTCTGGGGATTAGGGGAAATGGTAAGAGGGAAGTGCTTGTTTATTCTCAGCTTCTCTCCCAACTGGACCCACTGTTCACCTTTTTCTGTCCTACCCTATGCCTCAGGAGGCTGACCTCTCTTTATGCACTGGATTCTTCAGGACCCCTTGCTCTCTACTTTCCAGTTGGTTTTGGCTAGTGGGCATCAGTGACCGTGGATCAGAGGGCAGGAGAAGAGAGGCAAGTGAGGATTTATGTCCTCCCCCACCCCCTGCCTCCCTGGCTGTAGGTCTGGTAGAACTGGGGTCCTTCTGTGGTCACAGCTTCTGTCAGATGACCCTATGTCCATAGGTCCAACTGTTGATCTAGAAACATCAACTCTCCCCCTGGCCACCTTCAGCCTGGGTGGTCAAGAGCTTCGGGCTGCTGCTGGTGCTTAGAACTCCCCCATCCCCTGTGGCTTTCCTTCGCTGTGCCCACATGTCTGCATATGGCGCCTTCACTGATCCCTCTTCACGTGAACCCCACACATAGGTCATCTGCTTCCTGCCAGGACCCTGTGTCATAAGGGAGGTGATTAACTTTTACTCTAAATATTTCCGTAGTGTTGTTGATTTCATTTTTTTTCTCAGTAATCAAGTATTCATTTTGTTGTTCTTTTTTCTTTTAAGAATTTTATTTATTTGTCAGAGAGAGAGTACAAGCAGGGGGAGCAGCAGAGGGAGAAGCAGGCTCCCCACTGAGCAGGGAGCCTGATGCGGGGCTCAATGCCAGGACCCGTGGATCATGACCTGAGCTGAAAGCAGATGCTTAAACCCACTGAGCCACCCAGGTGCCCCTTCATTTTGTAATTAGCTACAGTCCTTGTATATTTTTTTCTCCTGGCCACTTGGATTTGCTCTTCTGGGATTTAAAAGGCATTGTCCATTTTCTCTATCAAATTATCAGCCCCTTTCTTGTCAATAGGTAAGAGTTCATTGGCTATTACAGGTTTTTAGACAGTGTATCTCACCTCTATTATAAATGTCCCCTGAATCTATTGTCTGTCTTTTGATTTCATTTAAAATATGTTTTGACATATGCAGATTATAAAATTATATTGAGCCAAATTGCCTGTACATCCTTTTGTCATCTCTGTGTATCCTGTGCCAATTAATAAGGCTTTATCCTAAGAATTTGTAAATAGAGTCTCTTCCGTAGTTTTCTCAGATTTTTGCTCAAATTTTATTTGCGAATCTATCAACTCTTCAGTTGATGCTGAAGTTTTGACTCTTTCGAATAATGTTGCTAGGAACGTGCAAGTCTTTGAGTGGATAGGGAATTTATTTTTTATATGATGTGAGGTTGGTGTTCAGACTCATTCATAGTCAGAGACTATAGTCCTATCTAATTGTCAGTGTAACAAAATATCACTTTACTTTTAAGAGTTTGGCCAAAAGAAGCCCCACAAAAATTAAAAATTTTAACACTTTCCTGATGGCCATAAAGGGAAAGTTGCTTTCAGAAGTTACTGGAGAAAGTGTAAATTTTTACAGTCCTTTTGGAAAGGAAAAATGGCAATATCTCTTAAAATTAAAAGTACACATGCTGTTCAACCCAGCGATACCACGTCTGGGAATTCAACCCATAGTAATAAAAACATCAATAAATTAAGACACATACACCAGGATATTTATAGCAGCCTTGCTTGTAGTAGCAAAAATAAATGTGGATGACAAAGAAAGGTTGAAAAATCTATATAATAGAATATTTTGCAGCCAAAGACTGAATTATAGCTGTAACAGTTAGAAGGATGTCTACGAGGCATTGTTGAGTAAGAAGAGAAAGGTAAAGAAATGTTTTTCATATACTATTTTTATTAAGCTAACAGTGACCAAAAAAGGAGGTGTGTGGGGGGGTGGGGGGGCAAATCTGCAAATAATTAAAGAGAAAGGCAGAGAAGAACTTAGAGCTGTTTGTTAGCACAGGCTGTGTTCTTATGCGATTTGGGAGTAGGGCAAGAGAAAACATTGTAATAGAAGATGACAATTCTCCACTTATGATAGGATCCCTGTTTGGTTTGTTACAGATATCTGCATCCATTTGCATAAATAAATTAGAAAAAAGAATATATCTGTAACGATTGACTTGTAAAGCTGTCCGTGACAGATTGTCAGGCGTGAAGGCCAAGTTGCATTGAAATGTGTAAACAAACAACAAAGAAAACCCGTTTGTGTATACATATACATATGGTGACGTTTAGTTGTACAACAGAAGAAAAGTAGGTTGTATTCCAAATCGTGCATAGGAGTGGGCAGTGAAAGGGAGAAAGAGGCCAAGGAAATCAGGAGAACAAGGAAGTGAAGGATTTGCACACATACGATTTTATATTATTGCAATTGAAGTATTTTTATCATTTGAAAAATATAGTAATTTTTTATATTAATTTTTTTGAAAAACAGGAAAACACAGAGGGGGGAGAAGTACTATACTCGAACATTGCCCAAGGGGTTTAGGAAGGTAGATAAGAGCACTACCTGGGTAAAAGATAATAGTCTCCAAATTGAACCAAATCCTCTACCCAATATTCAGTCTTCTGATCCATTAACATAGGATGTTTTACTATTTCTTTAAATATTCTTTAATTCCTTTCAAGAATGTTTTATAGTTTTACAGGTATAATTTCTAAATTCTTTTTAAATATTTTATTAAGTATTTTAGTCTTTTGCTGTTATTTTTAAAGGAGTTGCTTTATTAATATAATGTTTATTTAAATTTTCTTATTATGTTAATCACCATACATTACAACATTAGTTTTGGATGTAGTGTTCCAAGATTCATTGTTCGTGCATAACACCCAGTGCTCCACACAGAACGTGCCCTCTTTAATACCCATTACCAGGCTAACCCATCCCCCCACCCCCCTCCCCTCTAGAACCCTCAGTTTGTTTTTCAGAGTCCATCGTCTCTCATGGTTCATCTCCCCCTCCGAATTCCCTCCCTTCATTCTTCCCCTCCTCCTATCTTCTTCTTTTTTTTCTTTTTTTTTCTCAAAGATTTTATTTATTTATTAGAGAGAGAGAATGAGAGATAGAGAGCACAAGAGGGAAGAGGGTCAGAGGGAGAAGCAGACTCCTCGCCGAGCAGGGAGCCTGATGTGGGACTCGATCCCGGGACTCCAGGATCATGACCTGAGCCGAAGGCAGTCGCTTAACCAACTGAGCCACCCAGGTGCCCTCTTTTTTTTTTCTTAACATATATTGCATTATTTGATTCAGAGGTACAGATCTGTGATTCAACAGTCTTGCACACTTCACAGTGCTCACCATAGCACATACCCTCCCCAATGTCTATCACCCAGCCACCCCATCCCTCCACCCCAACCCTCCGTTTGTTTCCTGAGATTAAGAATTCCTCATATCAGTGAGGTCATATGATATATGTCCTTCTCTGATTGACTTATTTCACTCAGCATAACACACTCCAGTTCCATCCACTTCATTGCAAATGGCATGATCTCATTCTTTTTGAAGGCTGCATAATATTCCATTGTGTATATATATACCACTTCTTCTTTATCCATTCATCTCTTGATGGACATCTAGGCTCTTTCCACAGTTTGGCTATTGTGGACATTGCTGCTATAAACATCGGGGTGCACGTACCCCTTCGGATCCCTACATTTGTATGTTTGGGGTGAATACCCAGTAGTACAATTGCTGGATCGAATGGTAGCTCTCTTTTCAACTTTCTGAGGAACCTCCATACTGTTTTCCAGAGTGGTTGCCCCAGCTTGCATTGCCACCAACACTGTAGGAGGGTTTCCTCTTTCTCCGCATCCCCACCAACATCTGTCGTTTCCTGACTTGTTAATTGTAGCCATTCTGACGGGTGTGAGGTGGTATCTCATTGAGGTTTTGATTTGGATTTCCCTGATGCCGAGCGATGTTGAGCACTTTTTCATGTGCCTGTTGGCCATTTGGATGTCTTCTTTGGAAAAATGTCTGTTCATGTCTTCTGCCCATTTCTTGATTGGATTATTTGTTCTTTGGGTGTTGAGTTTGATAAGTTCTTTATAGATTTTGGATACCAGCCCTTTATCGGATATGTCATGTGCAAATAATTTCTCCCATTCTGTCAGTGTCTTTTCGTTTTGTGGACTGTTTCTTTTGCTGTGCAAAAGCTTTTTATCTTGATGAAATCCCAGTAGTTCATTTTTGCCCTTGCTTCCCTTGCCTTTGGCGATGTTTCTAGGAAGAAGTTGCTACAGCTGAGGTCGAAGAGGTTGCTGCCTGTGTTCTCCTTTAGGATTTTGATGGACTCCTGTCTCACGTTTAGGTCTTTCAACCATTTGGAGTCTATTTTTGTGTGTGGTATAAGGAAATGGTCCAGTTTCATTCTTCTGCATGTAGCTGTCCAATATTCCCAACACCATTTGTTGAAGAGACTGTCTTTTTGCCATTGGATATTGTTTCCTGCTTTGTCAAAGATGAGTTGACCATAGAGTTGAGGGGCCATTTCTGGGCTCTCCATTCTGTTCCATTGATCTATGTGTCTGTTTTGGTGCCAGTACCATACTGTCTTCATGATGACAGCTTTGTAATAGAGCTGGAAGTCCGGAATAGTGATGCCGCCAGCTTTGCTTTTCTTTTTCAAGATTCCTCTGGCTATTCGGGGTCTTTTCTGGTTCCATACAAATTTTAGGATTATTTGTTCCATTTCTTTGAAAAAAGTGGATGGTATTTTGATGGGGATTGCATTGAATGTATAGATTGCTCTAGGTAGCACTGACATCTTCACGATGTTTGTTCTTCCAATCCATGAGCATGGAACGTTTTTCCATTTCTTTGTGTCTTCTTCAATTTCTTTCATGAGTATTTTATAGTTTTCTGAGTACAGATCCTTTGCCTCTTTGGCTAGATGTATTCCTAGGTATCTTATGGGTTTGGGTGCAATTGTAAATGGGATTGACTCCTTGATTTGTCTCTCTGTCTTGTTGTTGGTGTATAGGAATGCCACTGATTTCTGTGCATTGATTTTATATCCAGCTACTTGACTGAATTCCTGTATGAGTTCTAGCAGTTTTGGGATGGAGTCTTTTGGGTTTTCCACATACACTATCCTATCATCTGCAAAGAGTGAGTTTGACTTCCTCTTTGCCGATTTGGATGCCTTTGATTTCTTTTTGTTGTCTGATTGCTGTGGCTAGGACATCTAATACTATGTTGAATAGTAGTGGTGAGAGTGGACATCCCTACCTCGTTCCTGACCTTAGGGGAAAAGCTCTCAGCCTTTCCCCATGGAGAATGATATTCGCTGTGGGTTTTTCATAGATGGCTTTTATGATGTTGAGGTATGTACCTTCTATCCCTATACTCTGAAGAGTTTTCATCAAGAAAGGATGCTGTACTTTGTAAAATGCTTTTTCTGCATCTATCGAGAGGATCATATGATTCTTGTTCTTTCTTTTGTTAATGTATTGTATCACGTTGATTGATTTGCGGATGTTGAACCATCCTTGCAGCCCGGGGATAAATCCCACTTGGTCGTGGTGAATAATCCTTTTAATGTACTGTTGGATCCTCTTGGCTAGTATTTTGGTGAGAATTTTTGCATCCATGTTCATCTAGGATATTGGTCTGTAATTCTCCTTTTTGATGGGGTCTTTGTCTGGTTTTGGGATCAAGGTAATGCTGGCCTCATAAAATGAGTTTGGAAGTTTCCCTTCCATTTCTATTTTTTGGAACAGTTTCAGGAGAATAGGTATTAATTCTTCTTGAAATGTCTGATAGAATTCCCCTGGGAAGCCATCTGGCCCTGGGCTTTTGTTTGTTGGGAGATTTTTGATGACTGCTTCAATTTCCTTAGTGGTTATAGGTCTGTTCAGGTT
>NW_027397303.1:0-15302 GCF_003265705.2 Callorhinus ursinus | reverse complement strand
AAAAAATGGAGGCTCTAACTGCTAGGATAAATGAGGTAGAAGAGAGAGTTAGTGATATAGAAGACCAAATGATTGAGAATAAAGAAGCTGAGAAAAGTAGAGAGAAACAACTACTGTATCATGAAGGCAGAATTCGAGAGATAAGTGATACCATAATATGAAACAATATTAGGATAATTGGGATCCCAGAAGAAGAAGAAAGAGAGAAAGGGGCAAAAGGTATATTGGAGCAAACTATAGCAGAGAACTTCCCTAATGTGGAGAAGGAAACATGCATCAAAATCCAGGAGGCACAGAGAATCCCTCTCAAAATCAATAAAAATAGGTCAACACCCTAACATCTAATAGAAAAACTTATGAGTCTCAGAGACAAAGAGAAAATCCTGAAAGCAGCTTGGGAGAAGAGATCTGTAACCTACAATGTTAGAAACATTAGAATGGCAACAGCTCTATCCACAGGGCCCTGGCAGGCCAGAAAGGACTGGCATGATATCTTCAGAGCACTAAATGAGAAAAATATGCAGCCAAGAATACTATATCCAGCTAGGATATCATTGAAAATAGAAGGAGAGAAAAAAGCTTCCAGGACAAACAAAAACTAAAGGAATTTGCAAACATGAAACCAGCCCCATAAGAAATATTGAAAGGGGCCCTCTAAGCAAAGAGAGAGCCTAAAAGCAGCATAGACCAGAAAGGAACACAGACAATATACAGTCACAGTCACCTTACAGGCAATACAATGACACTAAATTCATATCTTTCAATAGTTACCCTGAATGTAAATGGGCTAAATGCCCCAATCAAAAGACACAGGCTATCAGATTGGATAAAAAAAAAAACAAAATCTATCGATATGCTGTCTGCAAGAGACTCATTTTAGATGCAAAAGACACCTCCAGATTGAAAGTGAGAAGTGGAAAACAATTTACCATGCTAATGGACATCAAAAGAAAGCTGGGGTGGCAATCCTTATATCAGACAAATTAGATTATAAAACAAAGACTGTAATAAGAGATGAAGAAGGATACTATATCCTACTTAAAGGGTATATCCAACAAGACGATCTAACGATTGTAAATATCTATGCCCCTAACATGGGAGCAATCAATTATATAAGCCAATTAACAAAAAAATCAAAGAAACAGATTGACAACAATATAGGAATACTAGGGGACTTTAACACCCCCCTCACTGAAATGGACAGATCATCGAAGCAAAAGATCAACAAGGAAATAAAGACTTTAAATGAAACACTGGACCAAATGGACTTCACAGATATATTCAGAACATTCTATCCCAAAGCAACAGAATACACATTCTTCTCTAGTGCCCATGGAACATTCTCCAGAATAGATCACATCCTAGGTCACAAATCAGGTCTCAACCGGTACCAAAAGATTGGGATTATTCCCTGCATATTTGCAGATGACAATGCTTTGAAACTAGAACTCAATCACAAGAGGAAAGTCGGAAAGAACTCAAATACATGGACGCTAAAGAGCATCTTACTAAAGAATGAATGAGTCAACCAGGAAATTAAAGAAGAATTTTAAAAATTCATGGAAAGAAATATAAATGAAAAACAACTGTTCAAAATCTTTGGGATACAGCAAAGGCAGTCCTGAGAGGAAAGTATATAGCAATACAAGCCTTTCTCAAGAAACAAGAAAGGTCTCTAATACACAACCTAACCTTACACGTAAAGGAACTAGAGAAAGAACAGCAAATCAAACCTAAACCCAGCAGGAGAAGAGAAATAAAGATCAGAGCAGAAATCAATGAAATAGAAACCAAAAGAACAGTAGAACAGATTAATGAAACTAGGAATTGGTTCTTTGAAAGAATTAAACAGATTGATAAACCCCTGGCCAGACTGATCAAAAAGAAAAGAAAAATGACCCAAATAAGTGAAATCATGAATGAAAGAGGAGAGATCACAACCAACACCAAAGAAATACAAATAATTAAAAGAACATGTTATGAACAACTATATGCCAGCAAATTATATAATCTGGAAGGAATGGGTGCATTCCTAGAGATGTATCAACTACCAGAATTGAACCAGGAAGAAATAGAAAACCTGAACAGACCTATAACCACTAAGGAAATTGAAGCAGTCATCAAAAATCTCCCAACAAACAAGAGCCCAGGGCCAGATGGCTTCGCAGGGGAATTCTACAAAACATTTAAAGAAGAATTAATACCTATTCTCCTGAAACTGTTCCAAAAAATAGAAATGGAAGGAAAACGTCCAAACTCATTTTATGAGGCCACCATTACCTTGATCCCAACATTAGAGAAAGACCCCATCAAAAAGGAGAATTACAGACCAATATCCCTGTTGAACTGGATGCAAAAATTCTCACCAAAATACCAGCCAACAGAATCCAACAGTACATTAAAAAGATTATTCACCATGACCAAGTGGGATTTATCCTTGGGCTGCAAGGTTGGTTCAACATCCTCAAATCAACCAGTGTGATAGAATACATTAACAAAAGAAAGAAGAAGAATCATATGATCCTCTCAATAGATGCAGAAAAAAGCATTTTACAAAGTACAGCATCCTTTCTTGATCAAAACTCTTCAGAGTACAGGGATAGAGCATATATACCTCAATATCATAAAAGCCATCTATGAAAAACCCATAGTGAATATTAATCTTAATGGGGAAAACCTGCACTTTCCCCCTAAGGTCAGGGACTTGGCAGGGATGTCCACTCTCACCACTGCTATTCAACATAGTACTGAAGTCCTAGTCACAGCAATCAGACAACAAAAAGAAATAAAATGCATCTGAATCAACAAAGAAGAAGTCAAACTCTCACTGTTTGCAGGTGATATGATACTTTATTTGGAAAACCCAAAAGACTCCACCCCAAAAACTGCTAGAATACCTACAGGTATTCAGGAACGTGGCAGGATATAAAATCAATGCACAGAAATCAGTGGCATTCCTAAAGACCAGCAAGACAGAGAAAGAGAAATTAAGGCATCAATCCCATTTACAACTGCGCCCAAAACCATAAAATACCTAGGAATAAGTCTAACCAAAGAGGCAAAGAATTTGTACTCAGAAAACTATAAAATACTTATGAAAGTAATTGAGGAAGACACAAAGAAATGGAAAAACGTTCCATGCTCATGGATAAGAACAAATATTGTGAAGATGTCAATGCTACCCGGAGCAATCTACATATTTAAAGCAATCCCTATCAAAATACCATCAACTTTTTCAAGGAAATAAACAAATAACCCTAAAATTTGTATGGAACCAAAAAAGACCCTGAATAGCCAGAAGAATGTTGAAAAAGAAATGCAAAGCTGGCGGCATCACAATTCTAGACTTCAAGCTGTATTACAAAGCTCTAATCATCAAGACAGCATGGTACTGGCACAAAAACAGACACATAGATCAATGGAACAGAATAAAGAGCCCCAAAATGGACCCTCAACTCTATGGTTAACTACTCTTCCACAAAGCAGGCAAGAATGTCCAGTTGAAAAAAGACAGTGTCTTCAACAAATGATGTTGGGAAAATTGGACAGCTACATGCAGAAGAATGAAACTGGACCATTTCCTTACACCACACACAAAAATAGACTCAAAATTGTTGAAAGATCTAAGTGTGAGACAGGAGTCCATCAAAATCCTTGAGGAGAACACAGGCAGCAACCTCTTCGACCTCAGTGGCAACAGCTTCTTCCTAGAACCATCGCCAAAGGCAAGAGAAGCAAGGGCAAAATGAACTACTGGGACTTCATCAAGATAAAAAGCTTTTGCACAGCAAAAGAAACAGTCAACAAAATAAAAGACAACCGAGAGAATGGGAGAAGATATTTGCAAATGACATAGCAGATAAAGGGCTAGTATCCAAAATCTATAAAGAACTTATCAAACTCAACACCCAAAGAACAAATAATCCAATCAAGAAATGGGCAGAAGACATGAACAGACATTTTTCCAAAGAAGACATCCAAATGGCCAACAGACACATGAAAAAGTGCTCAACATCGCTCAGCATTAGGGAAACCCAAATCAAAACCTCAGTGAGATACTACCTGACACCAGTCAGAATGGCTAAAATTAACAAGTCAAGAAACAACAGATGTTGGCGAGGATGCAGAGAACGGGGCACCCTCCTACACTGCTGGTGGGAATGCAAGCTGGTGTAGCCACTCTGGAAAACAGTATGGAGAAATAGAGCTACCATACGACCCAGCAATTGCACGACTGGGTATTTACCCCAAAGATACAAGTGTAGTGATCCGAAGGGGTATGTGCACCCCAGTGTTTATAGTAGCAATGTCCACAATAGCCAAACTATGGAAAGAGCCAAGGTGTCCATTGACAGATGAATGGATAAAAAAGAAGTGGTATATATATGCAATGGAATATTATCCAGCCATCAAAAAAAAATGAAATCTTGCCATTTGCAATGACATGGTTGGAACTAGAGGGTATTACGCTAAGCAAAATAAGTCAGTCAGAGAAAGACACGTATCATATGATCTCACTGATATGAAGAATTCTTAATCTCAGGAAACAAACTGAGGATTGCTGGAATGGTGAGGGGGGGGGGGGATGGGGTGGCTGGGTGATAGAAAATGGGGAGGGTATACACCATATACTATTGTGAGTGCTGCTGTGAATTGTGTAAGACAGATGAATCACAGACCTGTACCTCTGAAACAAATAATACAGTATATGTTAAAAAAAAAAAAGAAGAAGATAGTAGGAAGGGAAAAATGAAAGTGAGGAAATCGGAGGGATAGATGAACCATGAGAGACTCTGGACTCTGAGAAACAAACTGAAGGTTCTAGAGGGGAGGTGGTGGGGGGATGGGTTAGCCTCGTGATGGGTATTATAGAGGGCACGTTTTGAATGGAGCAATGGGTGTTATACACAAACAATGAATCATGGAACACTACATCAAAAAATAATTAAAAAAAAAAAGCATTTTGCTGCCCTAGTGTGATTTCGTGTTTGGTCTAGGTATGGTGCCAACAGAATGGTGCAGATGTGGAGTGGGGAATGAGGGCACTCTGCAGCCTCTGAGGCCCCAGTTTATAAACTGCTGGTGTTTATAGAGCTCTAAAAAGGGCTTATGCATCCTCCAGGACCAGACAGGAAAAGGCTTGCCTTGTGCTCAATGCTTGATGGAGACACGTCAAATAGTGTCTTCGCATTCTACTCAATCCCTGGAAGCTCTTCTTCCATGAACCAGGATCAGGGACCGGAGTGGAAGGACAATTACTTCCTAAATAAGTCCCATCATGAGGGTTGTATTTAAGCCTCTCCATCCTCCTAGGACAGGAGAGAGGGAAGGATGGGTTCAAGAGACTTCAGAGTCTCCATGAGCCCATCACGAAGGCCTCATTTGTCTGCATGATTGGTGTTTAGCTGCCGGTGGAGTCCTAGGTGTGCTGCAGAGATGCCTCAGGTGGTCAGGTGAAGGAATTTGGTATTTTCTTACCTGTAAATGAACTTGTGTTACATTTATTACTTTGATAATAAATCAAAACAAAACAGAAATGAAAATACCCAGCTCTACCATTATCAACCCCAAACCCACCAATATCAACAACTACTTTGTTTTTTAAGAAGCATGTGCTGAGTGTTGTGCCGATAAACATTGATAAGCATTATGTCAGTCAGCCCGCCAGGTCCCTTCAGGGAAGTACAGTTTTACTTGTATTATATTTTACTATAATGACTATATATCTGTGTTTTGCTGGGGAGCCACCCAAGTTCACACAGCCAGTAGGTACCAGAGTCAGGATCTGGCTCCCAGCCCCGGGATGCTAGCCACTTTGGCACACCACTGTGATTCCCCGAACTCTGTCCTGCTGCCTCCTGTTACTTCTGTCTTCTCTGCTCAGCAACTCCTTGCCCCATGAATGGACTTTGATGTCCAATTTCTGTTCCCTTAGGTACTGGCCACTGTTGCATTGATGAGAGGGGCCTCATTGTGCCCTGCCCTGCAGCTGCTGAATCAAGGTATAAAGTACAATTTTTCTCTTCTCCCAAAGCAGAGACAGTTGAGACTGGAGGGTTTTCTGAATGCCTGCCTGGAATATCATTTTCCTCTATACCCTTCACATGTACCTTTGATTGGTTGACTTCTATTTGCTACTAAAGCCCTTGCCTCTTCCAGAAAGGAATGTAATTCCAACACATACCTATCTGGCACAGGGTATGATTCCTTAAATAGCTGACGGATGCATGAATGAATGAATGTATGAGTGTATATACAGTAAACATATGGATAATGCTCATTGATTTTTCCCTATAAAGCACTAACTTTAAGCACTTAAAAAGAGTAAATTCAATGAAGTTTGAGCTAACTTTTAAGAAAATTTATGAGTATGGGAAGGAAAATGTTGACAGCATAATCTTCATAAAGCCTTTCTGTAGAAAACAAAAACAAAAAAAGCATGTGCATGGCAGAATGATTGGCTTACTCTGAGGGGTGGGGTAGGCTAGTGCAACAGCTCCCTATTTTGAGTATGCATGAGATTAAAACAAGGATTTTCAAGCACTGCTTCCAGAAATTCTGATTTGGAGTTAGACTCAAGATTTTTTTGTTTTTAATTTAGCAATCTCATACATTCCACAGGTCATGTACTATTCTAAGTGTTTACACAAATTCATGCATTTCATCTTCATAACAACCGTAAAAAGCAAGTGCTCCTATACCAACTTCATATCCTATGCTCAAGGTTACATAGACAGTAAATGGTGGCATCAGGATTGGACACAGGTAGGAGATGTACCGTTGCTCTGATGCATTATTGTAGGTTTTGTGGTCACTGTACTAGAACATGTTCTGAAAGGCCTTTCAACTCTGGTTTAAATCAGTCTGCAAGCAGAATATTCTACAATGGAACAAGTTAGGATTGGGCAAAGATGAATTCTTCCTTTGCATATAAAGACTGTTGGTCGCCTCCACTACTCTGTGTACATGGATAATCATTGTATCATGTGACCAATGTCCATGGACACAGTGCCTCCTTAGTGTGTCCCGAGGGCAGAGCCAGCTTTCAATTCATGTTTAAATCTCCCTACCCTGTCACCTTTCCACACTTAGGACTGTGCTGAGCACATAGTAGGTAGACAATAACTGCTGAATAAATTAACAAATAAATGAATGCATTCATTCTTTATCATAATCTTGTGAAAGAACGTGCCTATTAAGTGTTAGCAACGTGCACTGTATTAGCGTCCTATTGTGGCTATAACAAATGACCAGAAACTTGATGGCTTAAAATAGCATAAATGTATTATCTTACAATTCTGGAAGCCAGAAATCCAAAATGGGTCTCACTGGGCTGAAATCAAGGTGTTGGCAGAGCTGTGTTCTGTCTGGAAGCCCTAAGAGAGAATCTGTGTCCTTGACTTTGCAGCTTCTAGAGGCTGTCAGTCCTTTGGCAGATGAATCTCTTCCCTTTTCCATCTGCCAGTCACTCTATCAACTTCAACCTCTGCTTTCATTGTCTCCCTCTTTTGCTTATAAGGACCCTTGGGATTACATTGGGCCCACCCACATAATTCAGGACAATCTCCCCATCCAAAATCCTCAATTTAATTATATCTGCAAAGTCCCTTTTGCCATGAATGGTAACATTTTCCCAGGTCCTGGGGACTAGGGTGGGAACCATTATTCTGTCTACTCCAGGCACCTAGCACTGAATAGATTGTCCCCCTCTTTTTCCATATAATTAATCAATAATTCTTTCACTCAACATTAGTCTTTATAATAAGGTAGAAATATGTATATTTAAGGTTGAGTATAGTATAGTCTTTACCTTAAAGAAAGCCCAGGAGGATATTGGAGAAGAAATTAACTCTGAAAGGAAGATAGAAAATGTTCCATATGTTTCACAGGAGAGCATGACCACTTGTAGTTGGGAGAATACAAGAAGGCTTCACGGAGGAGGTGGCACTGGAGCTGGTACGTACAGATTGTGTTAGATTTGGAAGTGGGAGGGTGTGGAGGCAGAAGGAACAAGGCTATGGAGGAAGGAAAGCCTGATAGTAACAATAACTCATCCACATTGAATATTATTGGATACCAGACACATTAGTTACTCTATAGGGATGACTACCCTTGTCTTCAAAACAACAACCCTAAGATATATACAGTATTATTTACCCCACATGAGGTGGGGTAAAGGTGAGGAAACTGAGGCACAAATGGCCTGAGCAACTTATCCAAAGAAAGTGATAGAATGTGAACGAAAATCCAGCTCCCCACCAATGAGAAAATAGTTTTGTTTGAATGGAGAGTGTAATGTATGTGTCAAGAGGAGTGGAGAATAAGATTGAAAAAGGTAGGTAGGGACCAGATCATTTAAGAATTTGAGTTAGTTCTTCATTTAAAAAGTTATACAGGGGAAGGGAGGGAAAACTGAATGGGAAGAAATCAGAAAGGGAGACAAACCATGAGAGACTCTGGACTCCAGGAAACAAACTGAGGGTTACAGAGGGAGGGGGTGGGGGGATGGGGTAACTGGATGATGGGTATTAAGGAGGGCACATGTGGTGATGAGCTCTGGGTGTTATACGCAACTAATGAATTGTTGAACGCTACATCAAAGACTTATGATGTACTATATGCTGGCTAACTGAACATAATAAAAAAAATAAAAGCAAAAGGTTATAAGGACTTATAATTTTGAGAAGATGGAATAGCCCCAATTTTTCCTATGCCCTCCACTATACACAGCCAAAAGCCTAGATAGACTGGCTAGGTACCGTGACTAGATGAGGTCCCATTTTTTTGGTCCCATTTATTTGACACACACACACACACACACAGAGCACAAGCAGGCAGAGTGGGCAGAATCAAGCTTCCAGCTGAGCAGGGAGTCCAACATGGGGCTTGATCCCAGGACCCTGGGATCCTGACCTGAGCTGAAGGCAGACCAAATGAGCCACCCAGGTGCCTCGAAGAGGTCCCAATTTTTATTTTTGCTTTTGTTTCTTTATGACTCATATGTCAGGTATGGAGCTTGAGAAGTCAGCAATCTAGAGACATCAAGGGATCCAGGAGAAGAAAAGCCCACCAAAAGCCCTCTCTGTAGTCAAAGGGCCATGGAAGGGCTAATCTAAAAAAACAGGCAACTTTTAGACAGTAACTGCTTTACTTTAGCCAGACTCCGCAGGGAAAGCTATAGCCCCACCCCCATCCAAGCTGGCAAAGGCTGAGTGGGGAAGCTGCACATCTACCCTTGCCCTTGCCAGGCAGTCACAGTGACTCCTCCATGGCTATGATAGGGAAGACCACACTGGGAGCCTGGAATTTCACCCCATCCAGTAGTAATGAAGAGTCCCTCACTCCTGGCATCAGGACTTTCACCATTACCCAGCATTGAGGCTATACCCTGTGGCATCACAGGAGGCCACATGGGAAGCAGCAACAAAGCACAATGACCCCTACCCACCAGGGAGATGCCAGCAGAGGTCTGGTCCTCCCCTACTTGGGTATCCACAGACACTCAGTGAGGAACCTGGACTTATGCCCCAACCCAGGACTAATGAGGCAGTGAGCCCCATCCCCTGCTCGAGCTGTGTTGCAGAAATCCAGCTAATGCAGAAAGTTGAAATAAGTTTCAAAGTCTCATAACATAAACCGCAAAATGTCCAGGTTTCAATTCAAGTCACTTATGAATTGAATTATAGAACAAAGAAAATGTCAACTTGAATGAAAAAAAAAAAAGACCCCAGTCAATGCTAGCATGAGAATGACAGAGAGGTTGGAATTACCTGACAAAGATTTTAAAGTAGTCATCATTAAAAAAAATGCTCCCAAGAGCAATTACAAACATGCTGAAAACACACAAAAAAGAAGAGAAGCTCTAAAGAAGTAAATAGAAATTTTAGAATGGAAAAAGATGGGTCATTGAAAGAAAAGCCCAATGAATGGGCTCAACAACAAAATGGAGAGGACAGAAGAAGGAATCAGTGAGGTGAAGGATAGAACAAAGGGAAATACCAAATCTTAGAAAGAAAATTGACAGACAGAGTGAGCACGTCCTCAAGGGCTTGTGGGCCTTTGACAGAGGAGCTAATCCATGTCATCAGAGTCCCAGAAGGAGAGGAGAAAGAGGTGGGGCTGAAAAAAAAAATCACTGAAAGAAATAATGGCTGAAAACTTCTTAAATTTGACAAAGGACTAAACCTAGAGATTCAAGAACCTGAGTGAGGCTCAAACAGGACAAATCCAAAAAAATTCACATCAAGAAAAATCACAGTCAAACTTCTGAAAGCTAAAAACAAAGAAAAAAGTCTTGAAAGCAACCAGACAGAAATGCCTCCTTTATTCTATAGGGGAAAAGAATTTGAATCACAGAAGATTTCCCATGAGGCAGGGAGACCAAAAAAGGAAATGGCACTTTTTCTTTCAAGCTTAAAGAAAAGGATTGTCAATTCCGAATCTTATCTAGTGAAAATGCTGTTCAGGAATGAAGGAGAAAATAAGACATTCTCAGATGAAGCAAAGCTAAGAGTGTTGCCAGCCGATCTACCTAAAAAAGAATGGCTAACAGAAGGTCTCTAAACAGAAAAGAAAAAAAAAAAGTCTTGGAACATCAGGAAGGAAGAAAGAACATGGTAAGCAAAAATATGGGTGAATATAATACAATATCCTTTACCTCTAGAGTTTCCTAAATTATATTTGATGGTGGAAGAAAGAACTACAACACTGATGTGGTTTTCAGTGTATGTAAAGGAAATATTTAAGATGACTATATTATGAGGGGAAGGTAAAGAGACGTAATAAAAGGGATTAAGATTTTATTTGAATTGGTAAACTGTGATAATTTATTTACATAAAAGTTATTACCTAGAGCAATCACTAAAAAAGCCACACAAAGAGATACTCAAAAACATGACAGATACATCAAAATGGAATTTAAAAAAGGTAATCGAGTAACCACAGGATATATTTTCTGATCACAAGGGAATCAAGCTGGAAATCAGTAACAGAAAGATAATAGAAAACTTCCAAACAATTGGAAAGGAAACAGTACAATTCTAAATAAGCCATAGGTCAAAGAGGAAGTCTTGGGAGAAATAAAAATTAGTTGAGTAGAATGAAAATGAAAAACCAACCCATCAAAGATTATGGGAAACAGCTAAAGCAGCTCCAAGAGGGAAACTTACAGCAATATGCATTTGGGAAAAAAGGAGAAGACTCAAATCAATAATCTAAACTCCCACCTCAAGAATTTAGAAAAAGAAAAGCAAAATAAACCCAAAGCAAGAAGAAAAAAGGAAATAATAAAGATAAGAACAGAAATGGATTACATTAAAAACAGAAAACAGGGGCACCTGGGTGGCTCAGTTGTTAAGGTCTGCCTTCGGCTCAGGTCATGATTCCAGGTCCTGGGATCGAGCCCCTCATCAGGCTCCCTGATCAGCGGGAAGCCTGCTTCTCCCCCTGCCACTTTCACTGCTCGTATTCCCTCTCTTGTTGTGTCTCCCTCTGTCAAATAAATAAAGAAAATCTTAAAAAAAAGAAAACAAATAGAGAAAGTCAATGAAATGAAAGATTCCATTTATATAACATGTTGAATGAACAAATTTATAGAAGTGGGGAATGGATTCATGGTTGCCAGGGGTTAAGGATGGGGAGGAAATGAGAAGACAGTGGACGTGACTATGAAGGAGCAACTTGAGGGATTTATGTGTGATGGAAGTGTTCTCTGTCTTGACTGTGGCACTGTCAACAGCCCAGTTGTTATTATACTACAGTTTTACAAGGTGTTGTATCTGGGAGAAACTGGATCAAGAATATATGGGATCAGGGCATTCAGATGGCTCTGTTAAGCAACTCACTCTTGATTTCAGCTCAGGTCATGATCTCAGGGTTGGAAGATGGAGATGCTTGTGGGGCTCTGTGCTGAGTGTGGAGCCTGCTTGGGATTCTCTCTCTCCCTCTCCCTCTGCCCCTCACCCCCAGCTCACACACACACACACACACTCGCTCTCTGTCTCAAAAAAATATATATATAAGGGATTGTCTATGTATTATTTTGTACAACTTTATGTGGTTTTACCATTTTCTCAAAAATTTAATTAAAGAGAGGTGCCTGGGTGGTACAGTTGGTTAAATATCTGACCCTTGGGACGGAACAAGATGGCAGAGGAGTAGGAGACCTGGATTTCGTCTGGTCTCAGGAATACAGCTGAATAGGGATCAAACCATTCTCACTTAATAATTTTTTTATTGTTATGTTAATCACCATATATTACATCATTAGTTTTTGATGTAGTGTTCCATTTTTCATTGTTTGTTCATAACACCCAGGGCTCCATGCAGAATGTGCCCTCTTTAATACCAATCACCAGACTAACCCATCCCCCCAACCCCTTCCCATCTAGAACCCTCAGTTTGTGTTTCAAAGTCCATCAACTGTCATGGTTCGTCTCCCCCTCTGACATACTCCCCTTCATTCTTCCTCTCCTGTTATCTTCTTCTTTATCATTTTTCTTAAAATATGTTGCGTTATTTGTTTCAGAAGTACAGATCTGTGATTCAACAGTCTTGCACAATTCACAGCGCTTACCGTAGCACATACCCTCCCCAATGTCTATCACCCAGCCACCCCATCCCTCCCACCCCCCACCACTCCAGTAACACTCAGTTTGTTTCCTGAGATTAAGAATTCCTCATATCAGTGAGGTCATATGATACATGTCTTTCTCTGATTGACTTATTTCACTCAGCATAACACCCTCTAGTTCCATCCACGTCGTTGCAAATGGCAAGATCTCATTCCTTTTGATGGCTGCATAATATTCCATTGTGTATATATACAACATCTTCTTTATCCATTCATCTGTCGATAGACATCTTGGCTCTTTCCACAGTTTGGCTATTGTGGACATTGCTGCTCTAAACATTGGGGTGCACGTTCCCCTTCGGGTCCCTACATTTGTATCTTTGGGGTAAATACCCAGTAGTGCAATTGCTGGATCGAACGGTAGCTCTAATTTCAACTGTTTGAGGAACCTCCATACTGTTTTCCAGAGTGGTTGCACCAGCTTGCCTTCCCACCAACAGTGTAGGAGGGTTCCCTTTTCTCCACATCCCCGCCAACATCTGTCGTTTCCTGACTTGTTAATTTTAACCATTCTGATGGGTGTGCGGTGGTATCTCATTGAGGTTTTCATTTGGATTTCCCTGATGCCGAGCGATGTTGAGCACTTTTTCATGTGCCTGTTGGCCATTTGGATGTCTTCTTTGGAGAAATGTCTGTTCGTGTCTTCTGCCCATTTCTTGATTGGATTATTTGTTCTTTGGGTGTTGAGTTTGATAGATTCTTTAAGGATTTTGGATACTAGCCCTTTATGTGATATGTCATTTGCAAATATCTTCTCCCATTCTGTCGGTTGTATTTTGGTTTTGTGGACTCTTTCTTTTGCTGTGCAAAAGCTTTTTATCTTGATAAAATCCCAATAGTTCATTTTTGCCCTGGCTGCCCTTGCCTTTGACGATGTTTCTAGGAAGAAGTTGCTGCGGCTGAGGTCGAAGAGGTTGCTACCTGTGTTCTCCTTTAGGATGTTGATGGACTCCTGTCTCACGTTTAGGTCTTTCAACCATTTGGAGTCTATTTTTGTGTGTGGTGTAAGGAAATGGTCCAGTTTCATTCTTCTGCACGTGGCTGTCCAATTTTCACAACACCATTTGTTGAAAAGACTGTCTTTTTTCCATTGGATATTCTTTCCTGCTTTGTCAAAGATAAGTTGACCATAGAGTTGAGGGTCCATTTCTGGGCTCTCGATTCTGTTCCATCGATCTATGTGTCTGTTTTGGTGCCAGTACCATACTGTCTTGATGATGACAGCTTTGTAATAGAGCTGGAAGTCCGGAATTGTGATGCCGCCAGCTTTGCTTTTCTTTTTCAAGATTCCTCTGGCTATTCGGGGTCTTTTCTGCTTCCATACAAATTTTAAGATTATTTGTTCCATTTCTTTGAAAAAAGTGGATGGTATTTTGATGGGGATTGCATTGAATGTGTAGATTGCTCTAGGTAGCATTGACATCTTCACAATGCTGGTCCTCCCAATCCATGAGCATGGAACGTTTTTCCATTTCTTTCTGTCTTCTTCAATTACTTTCATGAGTATTTTATAGTTTTCTGAGTAAGATCCTTTGCCTCTTTGGTTACATTTATTCCTAGGTATCTTATGGTTTTGGGTGCAATTGTGAATGGGATCGACTCCTTGGTTTGTCTCTCTTCTGTCTTGTTGTTGGTGTATAGGAATGCCACTGATTTCTGTGCATTGATTTTATAGCCTGCTACTTTACTGAATTCCTGTATGAGTTCTAGCAGTTTTGGGGTGGAGTCTTTTGGGTTTTCCACATACAGTATCCTATCATCTGCAAAGAGTGAGAGTTTGACTTCCTCTTTGCCGATTTGGATGGCTTTGATTTCTTTTTGTTGTCTGATTGCTGTGGCTAGGACATCTAATACTATGTTGAATAGCAGTGGTGAGAGTGGACATCCCTGCCGCGTTCCTGACCTTAGGGGAAAAGCTCTCAGCCTTTCCCCATTGAGAATGATATTCGCTGTAGGTTTTTCATAGATGGCTTTTATGATATTGAGGTATGTACCCTCTAATCCTATACTCTGAAGAGTTTTGATCAAGAAAGGATGCTGTACTTTGTCAAATGCTTTTTCTGCATCTATTGAGAGGATCATAAGATTCTTCTTCTTTTGTTAATGTATTGTATCACGTTGATTGATTTGCGGATGTTGAACCAGCCTTGCAGACCAGGGATAAATCCCACTTGGTCGTGGTGAATAATTCTTTTAATGTACTGTTGGATCCTATTTGCTAGTATTTTGGTGAGAATTTTTGCATCCATGTTCATCAAAGATATTGGTTTGTAATTCTCCTTTTTGATGGGGTCTTTGTCTGGCTTTGGGATCAAGGTAATGGTGGCCTCATAAAATGAGTTCAGAAGTTTTCCTTCCATTTCTATTTTTTGGAACATTTTCAGGAAAATAGGTATTAATTCTTCTTTAAATGTCTGATAGAATTCCCCTGGGAAGCCATCTGGCCCAGAGCTTTTGTTTGTTGGGAGATTTTTGATGACTGCTTCAATTTCCTTAGTGTTTTTAGGTCTGTTCAGGTTTTCTATTTCTTCCTGGTTCAATTTTGGTAGTTGATACATCTCTAGGAATGCACCCATTTCTTCCAGGTTATCTAATTTGCTGGCATAGAGTTGCTCATAAAATGTTCTTACAATTATTTGTATTTCTTTGGTGTTGGTTGTGATCTCTCCTC
>NW_027397302.1:55354-55522 GCF_003265705.2 Callorhinus ursinus | reverse complement strand
GAATAAATTTAACCAAAGAGGCAAAGGATCTGTACTCAGAAAAAAATAAAATACTCATGAAAGAAATTGAGGAAGACACAAAGAAATGGAAAAATGTTCCATGCTCATGGATTGGAAGAACAAACATTGTGAAGATGTCAATGCTACCTAGAGCAATCTACACATTCA
>NW_027397302.1:0-354 GCF_003265705.2 Callorhinus ursinus | reverse complement strand
GGCTCCCTGCTCAGCGGGAAGCCTGCTTCTCCCTCTCCCACTCCCTCTGCTTGTGTTCCCTCTCTTGCTGTGTCTCCCTCTGTCAAATAAATAAAATCTTTAAAAAAAAATATGACTCTAAAAATGAAAAATAAAAAATGTTTTTTTAAAAAAAGGGATTGATAAGATGTTGGTTGAAAAAGGGACGAAGTGAAATTAAAAAAAACTGTTAAAAAAATTAACTTTGAAAAACTAATGAATCATGGTAAAAAAAAAAAAAAGCCATGAATTCTATGTGCATTATTCCCCTAGCGCTGGAGTTCTCCCGTTCTCCTTGATTGGTAAACTTGTTCTTGGCTTGCTGGCTCTTCATGC
>NW_027397301.1:55178-55605 GCF_003265705.2 Callorhinus ursinus | reverse complement strand
ATCACAAGAGGAAAATCGGAAAGAACTCAAATACATGGAGGCTAAAGAGCATCCTACTAAAGAATGAATGGGTCAACCAGGAAATTAAAGAAGAATGAAAAAAATTCACGGAAACCAATGAAAATGAAAACACAACTGTTCAAAATCTTTGGGATACAGCAAAGGCAGTCCTGAGAGGAAAGTATATAGCAATACAAGTCTTTCTCAAGAAACAAGAAAGGTCTCAAATACACAACCACACCCTACACCTAAAGGAGCTGGAGAAAGAAGAGCAAATCAAACCTAAACCCAGCAGGAGAAGAGAAATCATAAAGATCAGAGCAGAAATCAATGAACTAGAAACCAAAAGAACAGTAGAACAGATCAACGAAACTAGGAGCTGGTTCTTTGAAAGAATTAACAAGATTGATAAACCCCTGGCCAGACT
>NW_027397301.1:0-178 GCF_003265705.2 Callorhinus ursinus | reverse complement strand
TAACAAGTCAGGAAACGACAGATGTTGGCGGGGATGCGGAGAAAGGGGAACCCTCCTACACTGTTGGTGGGAAGGCAAGCTGGTGCAACCACTCTGGAAAACAGTATGGAAGTTCCTCAAACAGTTGAAATTAGAGCTCCCATATGATCCAGCAATTGCACTACTTCGTATTTACCCC